>NW_022714601.1:356714-358832 GCF_011630105.1 Anneissia japonica
TTTAATTGTTTTGTGTATTATTTGGATAATAGCAACGATTTCTACCGCCACCAAGGAGGTTATGTATTCACCGATGTCTGCCTGGGTGTCTATTCCAGTTTGTTTTTTATATCTAGTACTGTATCTTTGTTAAGAATTGATAATAAAAAAATACGCGACGACTTGGTAACGAAAGTTTGGCACAAGTTTATTTAAATCCAGCTGTAGGGGCGTCCCATTTTTCGTATTCCCACCATGCATTTCGGTGGAACACGGTCGAACACTTTTTTTGTGTGGAGAACTCTATCTTGTATTTCTAGTATCTTTGAAGATAATTAGAAATACAAGAAGATAGAGCACTCGCATTGTAAAAATGAGGCGGATATCGTGCCCAATGTAGGCGGCGCCCTTCTTTTTAACCATGCAAGTTTTCTATACTTCGTGCCCAGCGTGCGATTTTTTTTTCCGTACGAAACATTTACATGGAACTCCACTCGGGCCGTCTCGACTGCAATCGACCCGAAAATCTCATATTGCCGAATTAAGGAGGTCAAAAGGTCATCAATAGATAAACGTCTACAAAACAACTTCTGAGAGAACGTCGCTAACTTTTAAAAATACATTGATGTTACCATGCTAATACTAATGGGTCATTTAATGTGACATAATACTTGATTGTGCTGCACGAGTAATGAAAAGTGTTATTTTAACTTCAGTTACATACTGTGACAATTTTTATTTTTTAGTTAGGTCTGGGTTTTGCATAATTACCTAGGCCTACTAACTACGTTTCTGGGGGAAAGCAGAGAGAGAGTAAGGAAAAGTGCGTTTCTCGGGGCGTTTCTTCATTAAATGAAACAGGTTGACAGTTATTTTCAAATTAAGAGAAGAGCTGAGAATAGGCAGCTCTAAAATACTGGATGCCATAAGACCTGCCAAAATGGCAGAGCACCAATTAATTTATAAATGGGGCCTACCTAGATATTAATATTAGGCATAGTAATCCGCAGGTTCTTGACTACATGGCTAGACCAATTATTATTTATTATTATTATTATTATTATTATTAATTATTATTATGTTACTAAAACCAACTTGTAGGCCTACCGTAAGGGGAACTTAGACAATGGAGGAATAGATAACAATTAAAAAATCGACGTTAAGGAGAAATAACACAAAAGTTCCCCTTGGCCTAGTTATTAATTATAGGCCTAGTAAATAGTATTACAAGGGTTAGGCCAAGGTAATTAATGCTGAAATTATTATTATTATTATTATTATTATTATTATTATTATTATTATTATTATTATTATTATTATTATTATTTAAATTTAACATGAATTGTACATTACAGTTTGGCCAAGTTCAATAACGCCGGAATGGTATATTTTATTAGTATTTAATAATATTTCTCTTATGCACTCTATTTTTTATTTATGCTTCAATTTTTTCCATTTTTTTTTTCAAAATTTTAATCAACGTCTGTATGTGAAGCGTGACTGTTGGTGTCAGCCTAGGACCCTAGGCCTAGTAGGAGCATGTAGGAGGGGCCTAGGTAGGACGAACTCAGTCTGTAGTTAGGCCTATAGTTTATCCTCTTTCTCTCTAGCCTTTGGTATTACTGTACAGATCTACACTTTATAAAAGGGGGTACTAGCTGTTGTTGTTGTTGTTGATATTATACTAACATGTAATAACATCCAAGAAGGTCACAGTTATAGTTACACACATAAATCCGTGAGATATCACAGGCCTACCGTAGGTAAACATAGAAAAAACAATAATAGTAAAACTTGAGCGTCACGACATTGCGAAGTGTCTGCTCTTGTTCCTCGTATCAAACTCTATGGCGGTTCAACTGTGTCATAATTACTACGCGTAGTACGCGTACTACACGTAGTACACGTACTACGCGTACTACACGTACTACGCGTAGTAATTATGACACAGTTGTACCACTCGCGGTAAAATTGTGTCAAAACACCACGTGTTAGCATCATGACCATCGTGAACCAATTAGTTGTATAGCGCCACCAATTTACTGTACGTATAACGTCTAATATCTACTGAACTGCATCTAACATTATTTATAATTATTTATTTTGGAAATTACACCTTTACATCGATGGAACACATAG
>NW_022714601.1:358890-359173 GCF_011630105.1 Anneissia japonica
TTACTGAGCCGATTTCAACCAAATTTTCACTGAATTTTCACATTTGAAAAATTCTTGATCAGCCCCTGCTGTATGTTGAAATGTTTAAGAAACAAATACATTAAAAATACTTTTATGCCCACCCAAATAATAAAACGATGATTATTGAATAATCACAGGCTTGATCTGTAATGTACAAATATTTCTGTTTATTGTTTTAATGCTTCCATTAATTAATTTCTGCTAATAAGAATTATGATGATGATTTCTCTCAATTCTTTAATGACATTGATTCAGCTAACGA
>NW_022714601.1:361909-366745 GCF_011630105.1 Anneissia japonica
CGTGTAGTACGCGTAGTACGCGTAGTACGTGTACTACACGTAGTACACGTACTACGCGTAGTACGCGTACTACGTGTAGTACGCGTAGTACGTGTACTACACGTAGTACACGTAGTACACGTACTACGCGTAATACGCGTAGTACGTGTAGTACGCGTAGTACGTGTACTACACGTGGTATTTTGACACGGTTGTACTAATCGCGGTAAAACTGTGTCAAAATATGTATAAATCACTAATTTAATGTTTACTTGCTTTATTTTATATACATTTTACAATTCTTTTTCGTAATTTACAGTTTACTTTTGTGGAGTGGATTTTCTTCATTTCGATAATTTATTTTTGCCATTTGTTAGGTATAGATTACTTTTATTTTACTAAATTGTTGACTTTCTATCTACATTATTTAATTTGTGTGTTTAATTTTTGCTTTCTGATTATGTACCGTACTGTGTAATCTATGTTAATTGTAAGTAAGGTACGGTATCTCACGACTACAATGAAAAACAGCATTATATTTGTTGATTTGTGCTTCGTGAATAAATAAAGTTTTACTACTACATTGGTGCTCTAGTTGTCATCGTTGGTGTTATGGTGGAACTGAAATCAAAACTGAACGTCTGTGTTCGTAGCTGTCGTCGTCGTCATCATCATAATTTCCGTTAGCTGAATCAATGTCATTAAAGAATTGAGAGAAATCATCATCATAATCTTATTAGCAGAATCAATTAATGGAAGCATTAAAACAATAAACGGAAATATTTGTACATTACAGATCAAGCCTGTGTTTATTCAATAATCATCGTTTTATTATTTGGGTGGGCATAAAAGTAGTTTTAATGTATTTGTTTCTTAAATATTTCAACATACAGCAGGGGCTAATCAAGAATTTTTCAAATGTGGAAATTCAGTGAAAATTTGGTTGAAATCGGCTCAGTAACAAAGGAGAACATCCCGGACACACAAACCCCAATTTGCCTTTTATAGATTATAGCCTTCATATAGATGCACCACTCCTATGTGTTCCATCGATGTAAAGGTGTAATTTCCAAAATAAATAATTATAAATAATGTTAGATACAGTTCAGTAGATATTAGACGTTATACGTACAGTAAATTGGTGGCGCTATACAACTAATTGGTTTACGATGGTCATGATGCTAACACGTGGTGTTTTGACACAATTTTACCGCGAGTGGTTCAACTGTGTCATAATTACTACGCGTAGTACGCGTAGTACGCGTAGTACGCGTACTACGCGTAGTAATTATGACACAGTTGAACCGCCATAAAACTCAGCCGAGTCAATCCGAGATGGCGCGAGTGAAGTTTCATGCAAATGTTTCGTACGGAAAAAAAAAATCGCATCCTGGATCCCCCTGTGATCAGCGATGTTACTGACTATATAGCCTAAGCCTAGGCCTAGGCGGAGAAAAATAAATCCACTGTGGTTGCAAATCAAATTAAGTAGCAAATTTGACAATGACTATCACGCATAATTATTAAATAGTACGTAATATTACTTTTACATTGGATTTTCGTTGTTTTCTGCACATATTTCGATGTAAAACGATGCCTCGCATGAATCGTTGTTATGCCTCGCACTTTTGGGGATGGTAAAACGATGCCTCGCATGAATCGCCGTTTTGCCTCGCTGCCTCGCATGCCTCGCTGCCTCGCACTTTAGTACTACCCGAGTGGAGTTTCATACAAATGTTTCGTACGGAAAATAAAATCGCCGTCCGGCCATACGATTGTATGGAACGTCGTTACTGCCTTTGGTGGCTCTTTTCCGTTCGGCGCATTTGCTATTCGGCAGTTTTAACATTACGTTCAGTGCTTTTACATTACGTTCGGTGCTTTTACATTACGTTCGGTGCTTTTACATTACGTTCGGTGCTTTTTACATTACGTTCGGTGCTTTTAATATTACGTTCGGTGCTTTTACATTACGTTCGGTGCTTTGAACATTACGTTCGGTGCTTTTAACATTACGTTCGGTGCTTTTGCCGCACTTCGGCTCTTTTATCATTTGGTGCTTTTACCTTTCGGCCCTTTCATCATTACGTACGGTTCTTTTATCATTCGGTGCTTTCATGACCTTTGACATCGGGTCAAGGGGGAAAAATCAACGGCTTTGGGAACGAGCCTAGTGGAAAATCGCGCGTAACAAAGCATATTCGACATGTGATTATCTTAGTGATAAAATAATAATAACTAACGAAAACAAAAATGTCTCGATCAATCAAAACAGTATTAGAAGACCTGGATCTACATTTTCTTGTCCCTAAGTTTGAAAGGGAAAGTTTTTTCCACATGATTTTGGTGGTATATTAGGGCAAATAGAAATATAAGATTATCACTATAGACCTAGTATTGAAAACAAAAATAACTAGGGGGGACTCTTCTTTATTCCGGATATAAAGAAGCAGGCTCAGATTTAAATAAAGAAACGCAATTAATTAATTAATTACCGGTAACCAAACGATTCCAAACAAGTCCGATCCCATTATTGGCTTACATACCGGTAATAAATAAAAGTTAAACTCAAAATTTTCCCCTTCCCTTTACTGTCCGGCCGTTTTACAAATGCTCCTTCCGTGGTTATCTCGTATTTTGATATTTTTATTTATTTTTTTGTCTTTTTATTTTGTCTACCTTTTTAATATTATATAATATATATTTTATACTTACTTCTTAATTCATAAGCAATTCAGCCTTTGTTGCTGCTATGTATGTTTTTGATGTTGAATTTTTAATAAATATACCTCAAATAAATAATAAAAACGTAGCATTTATATTACAACAAAGATACACATTTGCAGGGGTCCCAAGTTTATATAGTATATATATATACATATATATAAATATGTATATATATATATATATTATATGAAGAATGCGT
Source organism: Anneissia japonica (assembly GCF_011630105.1). Lineage (NCBI taxonomy): Eukaryota > Metazoa > Echinodermata > Crinoidea > Comatulida > Comatulidae > Anneissia > Anneissia japonica. The sequence goes on from NW_022714601.1 coordinate 364,815, forward strand.
GCCCACCTGTGTTTCAAAACATGAATATAATATAGCGTAACAGTAATGAAACTAAGAAGTTGAAAGAAAAGAAAAAAAATGAAAGAGAAGAAAGAGAGCGCGCAAGTTCCACTAGGCTCGTTTCCCACAGCCGTTGATTTTTTCCACTTGACCCGAAGTCAAAGGTCATGAAAGCACCGAATGATAAAAGAACCGTACGTAATGATGAAAGGGCCGAAAGGTAAAACTAAAAAGCACCAAATGATAAAAGATCCATAAGTGTGCCAAAGCACCGAACGTAATGATAAAAGCACCGAACGTAATGTTTCAAAGCACCGAACGTAATGTTAATAAAAGCACCGAACGTAATGTAAAAAGTACGGAACGTAATGTAAAAAGCACCGAACGTAATCATTAAAAGCACCAAACGTAATGTAAAACGCACCGAACGTAATGTAAAAGCACCGAACGTAATGTAAAAAGCACCGAACGTAATGTAAAAAGCACCGAACGTAATGTAAAAGCACCGAACGTAATGTTTAAAGGGCCGAATAGCAAATGCGCCGAACGGAAAAGAGCCACCAAAGGCAGTAACGGCGTTCAATATGATTGCTCTGTATTGTTGTTTTATTCTTTACTGATTCATGATTTTGTGTTTTATTTGGATAATAGCAGCGATTTCTACCGCCATCAAGGAGGTTATGTATTCACCGATGTCACTGTCTGGGTGTCTATTCCAGTTTCTTTTTCTAGTAAAATTCTTGTGCTTTATTGGATCCATACTATTGGTAGGCCTATTAGCTCAGGATTTCAATGCTTTTCATTATTTTAGCAAGGATTTCTACCGCCATCAAGGAGGTTATGTATTCACCGATGTCACTGTCTGGGTGTCTGGTCTATTCCAGTTTGTTTTTCTAGTAAAATTCTTGTGCTTTATTGATCCATACTATTGGTAGGCCTACCTATATATTAGCTCAGGATTTCAATGCTTTTCATTATTTTAGGCTAGTCTAATTATTTATTTATTTTTCTTCAATATCTTAGCTGCGCAAGTCAATAGGCCTAGGCTAATTCATATGTCAAGTTTAAAAAAACAAAATGTTAATATATATTTATAATATATATAGCTAATTTTTTGTTTAATGTCAGTGCAATATTTTACCTTTCTCTATCCTTTGGCTTTGGAAATCGACATACTGTAAAACCGGTAATTTTCGCGCTCTTCGCGCCAGCACAAGCTAGCGCGAATTCAAGAACACGCGAAAATATTAACACCAACAAAAATATGCTCTACTACTATGTACGGTATTACAGTACAGTACACTGGGCCTAACCTTGCCACCATACGCATATGTGCCCAGCCTCGCCTAGTCTTACCGTACAGCAACGTATAGGCCTAGCCTAGCTGTTTTTCCCTAGGCCTACACACTAGGATACTGTCATGCACTGTATGTTACGGTGAACGTTTTTTTCCCCCGAATATTGTACATAAGTGATCATTAAAACTAAAAAGAAGTGTGTTTGTTTTCTTTGAAAAACCTGTCGGATCAACGATAACATCATCATCGAGGTTGAAATTTTTTTATGAACAGCGCCACCAGCAAATGAAAAGCATTTTTATTCTTATCCCCATGGTAACTCCGGGAACTGTTACAGTTTTGTGGCGATGCAACGAAATTTCACACATAAATGATGGATATTTCTTGCGTAAAATGAAGGTTCTTGTCTATTTATTTGTTAAAAAGATATTCGTTGATTTAACATATATGACTATATATATATATTTAATGGCATTATAATGAGCCAGCCTGGATGACTAGGCCTAGCCTAGGCCTACTTTACTCTAGCCCTTGCCTAGATCGCTAGCCTTTAATTTAACACCTTCATGGCTTTAGATAGTGACGACCAGGCCCGTAGCCAGGTCATTTCAAGGGGGGGTTCTCTGAGCGTGG
>NW_022714601.1:366766-383322 GCF_011630105.1 Anneissia japonica
TAAGTCAGAGCCCAAAATATAGCATAATTCGAAATTATTATTTTAAGACTTTATAACATAATACATAGCTTACTGATTAATAATAGCTGAGATGCACATTTCAGAATTAATAATCGTTTTTAGTATATATTACTGAATATTTATTGTCTACAAAATGAAATATGAATTATATGCGTCTTTAGAAATACAATTTCTACAATATTATTCTTGTTTTTATGTAGATAAATGTTCGATAAATTCTATCTTTCATAAAAAAAAAAACAAAAAAAAACAAAAAACCGAAATTCAGCACGTCTATTTTCATTCTAATCAATGGCGTTTGTAAACGTGCACGGACGTCATCGTCGAATCCCAGGACTTCCGACGGTAAAGCTGGCCTGCCAGCATAGGTCCTGTCTCTTATACACATCTAGATGTGTATAAGAGACAGGTATTATAGAGGGTATTGCATATTCACACAAAAGCCTAGGCCTAGTAGGCCTACCTGTACGTTCTACTGTACTTAGGACTAGGCCTACACTAGTTTGTTGTCGTCGTGGTATAATTCTGTATCTAAATGAACGAATGAACCCAGCTAGTCAACATCCAGGCTAGGCTAATTGATTTTAAAATCAATAACCCACCAGGACTATCTGTCGTTTTCTTCTTTGCAACAGCGGACGAAAAAAAGTCAGTTATTCTAACATTTCATGATTCTTTATCACTAAAAATTAACAAACACTCGTTTTGACGCACTCCGTTATGTAGTGTGTCTGCTGTTGAAAACAAACTTCCTAGCCTAATTTTGTGACTGGCTATGATGACGGAGGTGGACTATGTTAATTTATTAATAATATTTTGTTTGGGATGAAAGAAAGGAGAGTCCATTTCCCCAAAATGCTCCATCAGCACATAGTTTAGTGTGCGCTATGGACAGTATGGCTATGGAATTTACTAACCACACAATCCACAATTAGGTGATTAAGTCGCAAAACTTTATCTGCATTTGGTGGATTAAGTCGCAAAACTTTAGCTTCGTTTGGTGGCACCATTTACTCTAGGTAGACGACGACCGGTTTCGTTACCGGTTGGTATATTTCTTAGAAACATTCAGCCAAAGGCCAGTGAAAGTTGAGACGGCAGCCGGATTTTTATCGATGTTTGCCATCCTTATGTGTGCCATCGTAAAGTCATGGTTTGCTGGAATTGCGTTTAATTTAAATCTCCGAACTTCTGAAGGTGAGATATTTTATGAATGTAGGCTTGTAATGCAGGCTACAATTTAAAAACGGGTGGGACTCATTCAAAAATTCGAGGGGGTTCGCTAGAAAACAGAGGGGTTCGCTAGAAAAGGGGGGTTCGCCCGAACCATAAAAACCCCCCCTGGCTACGGGCCTGACGACCATGGATATCTATGTAAAATCCAGCAGTAAAGAAAATATTTACTATTAGTAGAGTCATTTTCATTGAGATCCGTGACTAATTTTAGGATACCCTTTTTTCTCGATGGAATTTGGCAAGATGGACCAATTTAGATAAAATATAGCTCCTATACCTCCCAGATATTGGGAGAAAGTCCAGTTTGGGGGCATTTTTCAAAATGGCCGCATTTTTCAAAATGGCCGCCTGTTGATTTGGACGCTTGTATCTCGATAACCACTGGTCAGAGAGACTTGATTTCGGTCTCAAATTGTTCACAATATGCATGTTCCTATTTGTTGTAATACAACTTTTTATCAAAAAATAGAGGGAAATGCGATTTTTGAAAGTTTAACCTTTGACCTTATAATGTCATATCTCGGTAACTGCTGGTCATAGAGACTCACAATTGATTGCAAATTGTTCAGGAGATTCATGTTTATATTCGTCCTAATGAAAAAAATATTCAAATAGTGACCGGAAACGGTACATTCCGACCTTTGACCTATTGTATGGTCATCCATGTCAAATCAACCAGATTAAAAAGAAATTCCTGTATGACTGTCTCAGATTTTGATGCAACTCCATAAAAATGATCCACTGTATGAAAAACCAACAAAAAAATTAGCCTCATAGGATATGTAGTTTTCGAGATATTGACTCCTCAAAAATATGGGGCGTGGTACTTCAAGATGAGCAAACTTTGGAAGCTTATAACTCGAGATTTTAAATAGCTATCAGGTCAAACTTGGTATTCTAACTTATTTTTCGCCATATTTCACAAATATGGCCTTAGATTAACAGTTATCCCTTTCCTTTTGAAGATATCTGCACTCAAAGTAGCCGCTTTGTTTAACGATGCAAATTGTTCGTGATTTTCGAGGTCACCCTGCGTCTATATGAGTGGGTATATACACCTCATATTACAGATATATTATCTATGTGTAGTTGCCTCTAGCCACATGTAAGCACAGGCTGATCAAATCAAGTACAATTGAATGGCATATATTCAAAGTTGGGACCAGATCTATAAAAGTGAAAAACGCCAATGTTTCTCAACAACGGATTATCTTGTCGAAAGTTAAAATCTTTCCTTAAATTTACCCTAGTTAATCAGATACATTGGATCTACCTATAAACCAAATTTTAGCTTTGGTACTTAGCTCATGGCTAGATACTATGTTGAAAACTACACATATTTCAACGTAATAGGAAATCACAAACATTTTTAAGAGTTGGGTCATTCCATGCCAAACAAACAAATGCATTACACCATGGGTCATAGATTTTTTTAAAATTTTTTGCCACACTGACTCAGTGATATAGATACCTATGTGAACTGAAAACCTGAAATTTTGAGACTCGCCAATTTGTTCATTTTTCTGTAGCGGCAGTTTGAAGTTAAGGGGGTGTGGCCCAATCTAAATATGAATATAATGCGAATTCTAGGTTTCTATTCATGAATCGAAAATGAATATATTCATGAAACAGTATAGAAAGTTTCCAGAAAATAATTTACCATATATTGGCCACAAAAAATGATGTATGTGATGTCCCAATTGTCACGTGCTGTGACTTACTAATAATAAGGGCCGTCACCCACAATACAAATTTGATGAGGTTATTATTACCCAGGTTGAAGTTGCACATTAAGAATTAAACCAGAAATAACTTCAGATAAATAAATTTGAAATTCATAGAAAATTTAATGGGTCTATGACATAGATTTAGAAAATTAAAGCAAATTATTTATATAAAAGTAGGGTATTATTGTTGATGATGTGTTAAAAACATGTTTTTAAGGATTTGGAATTAGCAGTAAAAGGTGTCCTACACCACAAAAGGTTAAAGGGGTTGTATGATGATATTAGCATACGCAAATCAAAGTTAATTTGAGGCACACACCCTTTACGTCGAATTGCCGCTACGGGAAAAAGAAAAGGGAATTTGAGTCTCAAAACTTCAGTTTTTTCTATTCACAAGGCCTGAGGGTGCAAAAAAATAAAAAATCTATGACCTTTAAAGTTGTAATGCATTTGAGAGGCCACGCCGCCTTAACTTCAAACTGCCGCTAAAGGAAAACGAATGAATTGGGGAGTCTCAATATTTCGGTTTATAGGTAATAATTTAATTTTGGTTTATAGGTAGATCTAATATATCTGATTAACTGGGGTAAATTTAAGAAAAGATTTTAAATGTCCACATGACGATCCGTTGTTGAGAAACATAGGCGTTTTTCACTTTTACAGATCTGGTCCCAACTTTGAATATATGCTATTCAATTTTAATTGATTTGATGGAGAACAAGCTAACCACCACCACTAATTTCATCTGCTATTCTGCAGTTATGTAATACTGTACTCACAACATTCTTGTCATGACAAGCCATGCTCTCTGGACGATTATCTTTTCCGCCGCAGCACCATTCGTAATTTGCGGTTTCCTGATGTCCTTATTTAATCGTTTTTCATTCAAAATGTGCCTCTTGGATGTAATAAGTTCTCATCGATTTTCATCTATTTCCATAAGCGCCCCCTCAATTTTCACTCTGTTTTTATAAGCGCCCCGTTCGAATAAGCGCCCCGTTTGAATAAGCGCCCCTCAAAAAGTGCAAAAAAAAAATGTAAGCGCCCGGGCGCTTATTCGCGCGAGTGCGGTATTTCTACTATCTGTCATGTAAGCAAAGATAATAAATAGCAGAAGAATGAGCTGTTCCGCGTACTGTATTTGCATTAAAATCGATGGAACATCCGCCCTCCTGCGGATGCAGTAAAATTTGAACATTTTACTAAGTGGAGAAAATACAGGAAACAAACGAACCAGAGCGGCGCCTTTATTATTATTAATTAGGGTCTACCTAGGCCTAGTAGTAATAGCAGAAGATTGAGCAGCCTCCTAAAATAGTGGAACATCCGGTCGAAATGCATTGTGGGTACACGGAGAAAAATTTTACTGCATCCGCGCGGCGGCGCTATATAGTAATAGTAAAGGCGCCGCTCTGGTTCGTTTGTTTCCTGTAGTTTCTCCACTTAGTAAAATGTTCAAATTTTACTGCATCCGCAGGAGGGCGGATGTTCCATCGATTTTAATGTAAAGATTAAACGAGAACTTACCTGTTTGAAGTTTGATCATCATTTCACGAAGTAATTTTAGTGGTAGAGATTATGTGAGATACGAGCATAGCGCATGCGCAAATCAGTATTGAACGAAAGGAATGAGCTCAGAGAAACAAAAAACCACCAGGAATTACCATACCATATATAAAGTATAACATGGACCCCATGAAAATAAGATAAGCCTCAAAGGGGAGGGAATGGGTGGGCACATAATCTCTACCACTAAAATTACTTTGTGAAATGATGATCAAACTTCAAACAGGTAAGTTCTCGTTTAATCTTTACATTTCACTTCGTAAATCCTTGGTATAGATTATTTTGAGATTTTGAAAGTCTGAGGTCATTCCTAATTTGATATAGCAAATAAAGGAAATGAGGCAGTAGTTTACCAGCTTAAACAATTTTATTTATTCCAAAATATAACTAAACAAGATCTGGTCAAATGTAACAAGAAAGCAAATTACTAAAATTTGTTTACGAAACAATATTTTTCTGAAAATCGATACCATTGTCAATTAGTGGTTTGTTATAATAATGCTGAAGAGTCCTCTCATTAGACCATCCTGCCTGTTTCATAATGGTTTCAATCGGAATGTCATTTCTAACCCCTGCTAATGCAGAAGCTGATCTAACCGAATGAGCTTTAAACATGTCAGTGTTAATACCCGCTTCCTGTAATGTTTCTTTAATCCACCTAGCTAAAGTATCCTTAGATGCCTCCCTATGAGGTGTTCTATAACATAAAAATAATTGTTTATTGTCATTTCTTATTGACGATGTCCTATCTAAATATGCCCGAAGTGTCTTCACTGGGCATATTACCGGCTCCTGTAAAAATGTCTTTAATTCCACTACATGGCCAGTATTGGAGGGTCTGCTATGTTTCAATAAGTTCCCTATCCGAAATATAACGCTTTCGTCACATAGATCCATGTTTTCCAGGGACAAGTATTTAATAGTCTGAACTCTACTAGTAGATAAAAAGGAAATTAAAGTAACTGCTTTTAAGGTTAAATGTTTCATACGCAACTCATTGTTTTGCTGCGTTCTTAAATATTGAAACAAAACATTCGAATCCCAAATGTGTTGATAACGAGGGCAGGTAGGTCTGAGGTTAAAAATGCCTTTCATGACCCGTTTGATCTCAACACTATTACTCATTGTCTGTCCCAACAGCTCAAGCAATGTAGTAATGGCACTCCTAGTCGTATTTATAGCGCTATAACTTAAGCCTTGATTGTATAAATAAGATAAAAAAAAAACAAAAAAAACAATATTCTTTTCTATCGCTAATAATGGGTTAATTTTTTTATTTTACAAAATGTAAACCACTTTAAAACATGTGTGTTGTACTGCTTTCTCGTTGACGGTCGCCAAGATGCCAAGATGAGTGTTTGTCCAAGTCTTTGTATCTTTTTTGTAGAAGTTCGTCCCTGACAACCTGCAAGCCAGAAGATTGAGTTTATTATACAGTATAAAGGGTGAATTTTTTCACTCCTTGGCAGGGATAGTGTATCAATGGAATTCGGTAGAGCCATTGGCCTTTGGGTTACATGTTTTAGTAATATACCATACCAATGTTGTGTTGGCAATTTAGGGACAATTAAAATCCCTTCAGCCTTGTCCTCAATAATTCTCTTTAGACATTTGTCAATAATAGAAAATGGAGGAAAGGCGTAAAAATAAAACTTTCCCCAATCCAAGGAAAAAGCGTCACAATCAAATGCACCTGGGTATGGTTTCCACGAGACATATTTTGTTAATTGTGTATTCAGTCTAGTTGCAAATAGATCAACATGTGGTTTTCCGAAAACTGTAAAAACTTTCGATACAAAAGTTTCATTAAGCTTCCATTCTAACTCGTCTTAAAATTTACGCGACTTTCGATCGGCTATAAGATTATTTTTGCCAGGCAAATGTACTGCTGCCAGCCATAGTTTCCTATCTATTGCCCATTTATTGTTTTGGCTAGGTCATTACAGCTGTCTGATTTTGTACCACCCATAGTTTCCTATCTATTGCCCATTTCCAAATTGTTTTGGCTAGGTCATTACAGCTGGCTGATTTTGTACCACCCATTTTGTTTATATAAGTGATGGCAGTAACATTGTCAAGCTTTGGCAATCATTCATATGTTTACAGAATGATTTAAAATTAAGAAAGGCTGCATTTAGTTCGAGATAATTCATATTCAAACTGTTAGTTGTTGTTAAATCATTACTTGACCATCGACCTCCAATATGAACTTTGCCGTTTGTGCCTCCCCAATCCGCTCCACTAGCATCCGATTCTATAGTTAAAGCAGGGTTTGGTTTGATTATTTTTCTAGTCATCGTCTGCACATTTTCTTGCCACCATTGTATGTCATTTCGCATCCTGGACGTTATAATTATCTTAGCATCGACATTTCTCCGATTTTCCCTAAGTGCCTGTATTTTTTCCCTCTCCAGCACTTTGTAATGTAATTTTCCAAAGCCCGATGCTGGTAAAGTGGCTACCAATTTTCCAATATAACAAGCTATTTTTCTTATAGATATCTTTTTTGATTTCATTAGTGTTTGTGAAAATGAAACAATTTCTTGTATTTTCCGACTGGACAACGTTACCGTTATGTTAACGGAGTTGATAAAGCCCAGAAATTCTATTTTATGTGTGGGAGTAAGCACTGATTTATCCGGATGAATAGTCAAACCTAGGTTCTGAAACAGCTCTCGGGCTTTATGTATGTCCAACAGTGCCTGCTCCTTAGAGTCAGAAATGTATAGATTGTCATCAATATACGCCATTATGATAATACCGTGAGTCCTCAACACTGATAATGGCACTTTCATTAACTTTGTAAAAATTCTGGGTCCTGGTGATAACCCATTTGGCAAAACCATGAATTGCCAAAGCTTGCATTTCCAAAAGAATTTTAGATATTTCTAATGTTGTTCGTGAATTGGAACTGAGTAATATGCATCTCTTAAATCAATTGATGTAAAATAACAATCCTGTGTGACTAATAGACCGGCAGCCAAGAGCAGTTTGATCAAACGAACAAGGTACCAAAATCCGAGTACAGGAACATTTATTATGTAACATAACATATCAATATATGGACGTCTGCCGGGGACCCCCTGCTGGGTGTGCCCCTTGGAGCACCAATTAAGGGGCTGAAAAATGGGCTAGATCATGTTTTGGAGATACCACATAAAACCAACTTAAAATTAACAAACATACTCTACTAAGTATAAAAAGTGTATTGCCAGACAAATTATCCACTGGATATGTCCCGCCAGACACCCCCAAAAGTTGCCCCTGTGGACACCGTGATATAATTGGTCTAGATCATGTATTGGAGATACCACATAAAATCAACTTAGAATTAACAAACATACTCTACTAAATATAAAAATGTATTGCCAGACGAATTATCCACTGTACATGTCCCGCCACACACCCTCAGAAGGGTCCCCTATGCTGGACACTGTGATATAAATGGGCTAGATCATGTATTGGAGATACTAAGTATAAAAAAGTGTATTGCCAGACAAATTATCCGCTGTATAGGTTCCGCCCGTCACCCCCAAAAGTTACCCTCTGTGAACACTGTGTGCTAAAATAGGTGGTGAAAGTACATCACATGAAACGAATAGGTACATTCACAAAGTAAACAATGACCCTTTCCAAATGTTACTCTACATAAGGCCTCCAGATCATAGGATACTTAGGCCTATATTAGTCATAAACATCAAGGTACTGGATTAAAAGTTTTTTTGTTTTAAGTATATCCCCACAAAAAAATAAATGGAGGTGCCACAGATTTTACATGATCGGTATTATAATTATAATTATAATCTAAAGAGTAAAGCCCCTCTCCCACCTAGGTTTATTTCACCTAAGAGTCATACGATTTCTACGAGTTAAAACTCGTGATCTTTGGAAAGGACCTATACGAGCTTATTACGTGTTAGCTACGAGTGAGGTACGACTTTATGGAGTTGGTTACGAGTTATGTACGAATTATGCCGAGCAGAGCACCGAGTTAACTACGAGATTATTACGAGCGTAACAAGTTTGTACCGAATTAGATACGAGTTAGGTACGAGCCAACTCGGTGCGCTCGTACTTACTCGTACTCCTTTTTGGGTGCTCGCTTCAAACTCGTAGATGACAAAACCGCTGACGAGTATCCAGAGTAGTGTACGAGCTAGGTAGGAGTACCCTGATTACTCTACGAGCTACCTACGAGTTCTTCGAGTTCACTACGAGTTATCTACTCGTGGTGATAATTTTGAACATGTTCAAAATTAGCGCCACGAGTTCAGAGCTGCTACGAGTAGGTAAGAGTCCTCTCCGAGCTTTCCGAATCGTCCTACGAGTTTTTGCCGAGTTTGCCGAGTTAGCAACTCGGCATTCTCTTGTAACTCGTATGCTGAAAAAACCCCTAGTAAGAGAAGTAAAGTCGCTATCAAGTCTTTATGTCTTTATGATTATTGATATTAATGTTAAGTATCTGTTTCACTTTCTGAGTTATCATTTTCTGAATCATCACTCCAAGAAATTCTGAAACATGAATCGTCATCATCATCATCATCATCATCATCAAACTCCTCAGCGACGACATCTGGTTGGACACTCTGGAGATTCACTGTAATATCCTCCTTTCGTTCCTCTTCCTGAAAAAGATAATTTGGCATTGAATATCCCGAATACCAGTCAGGAGTATAGTATCCATTCTTTTCCTTCCATCCGTAATTCAGAGGATCCAAACCAAGTCCGGGATGTGCAGAGTCAGCATCTCCCCGCAGGATGCTGATGAAATGTGCCCCTTGCATTTTTTTTTTGTACAGTCTTCGCACAAGGTGGAAGAAGTGCGTAGTCTACTTTCTTCACATTGGACATCGGGTTCTCCTAAAACAAAATAGATATTTAGACTACAAATTAGTTATCAATGTGCGCAATTCATTTTAAAACTCACACACCACTGGGAATATATTTAATTAATGCTAATTTACGTTAATCCACAAACAAAAGCACATTTATAATGGAAAATTGTAGTTCAGGTTATTAGGTTACTGTTATATTTATTTCCTTCCTATATGAAATGATTTCTGATACAGTACCTGATCCAGTCTACCCGTCATCTGACACAGTTTTATGAGCCTGGCCTCATTGACATCTTTTACATCACCCTTCAAGCCATGCAAGGAACAAACAAACTCTTCTGCTTTTCTCTGGTCTGGTTCATCTTCAGAAGCCAGTTTGCTGAAGAACTGAATAAGTGTTCCTTATGTGTCTTTTACGAGAACCTCAAGTGGCTTCAATTTACCTTTTCTGTAGAATGCGGTGAAGTTTGAGCCAGTAAATGCGTGAAGACCTGGATGGCTGCAGCTAATCCGTCCTGCTTTGACTCTAGGGCGGTGACAATGCTATTGACATCAATTAACCGACGGCTATTGCCCGATCCACAATCCATAATAATGCGACTGTATGATGTAGGTCTGTCATTTGTCAGCTGTCTTCCTTGCATTCCAATGAGAATAATTAGGACATCAGTATCAGAGGCTCTAATGATTATATTTCCAGTGGTGCCAGATTGATGGAATGCAATGAGAGTATCTGCTTCCTCATGACTACCCTGGAGATTAGCTGGATTTTCAACATTCATCTTCAAATCAAGCTTATTAAAAGAGAGCCGGATACAGTTGCCACCATGGGACACAATCAGCGTCTTGTTTGATAGAATGGAACCATAGTGATCTTCTTGCCATTCTTTCAGGAGAAATTTTGCCAGCTGATCCTTACATCCCATTTTGTAGCAACTTATGACAGCCCTCTCTAGGTGCTTGCTCTGGTCCAGCAATGACAAATGGGTGGTCATTGGCTCCACGTAGTCTTCTCTCACTCCCCTTCAGCGACATAGGACGATATGTATCAAACAATATGAATCTCATTGCCTCGGCTGCTACAGACATAGGATAGCAGTGTCCTGGCAAGATTTCCATAGGATTTTATTTTCCCAATTGCCGATAGGTTATCTTGACCAACAGTATCAATTAACACAGCCTAATGTCCCTATCAAACCTTAAATATAAAAGTATAGTATTACTGTATATCCATTTTGGATTTTTTTAAAATAATACTTTTGTCAACGGTTATCCTACAATATTACAAATTATTTACGCTCTGTTTAGTTTTATTACAAATACTTACGTAATTAATTGTCATCTCAAAAAAAAGATACATCCAACTTCTTTAATTTTGACGGCGACTGAGTAAGTGCAGTGGGGCCAGCTTAATCAAATTATGAAGTAGGCCTACTGTGGGGCTTACGCTGATGATAAATCATATCCATAGGGGGGAAAACTTTTGGGGTGTCTGGCAGGACATATCCAGCGGATAATTTGTCTGGCAATACACTTTTTATACTCAGTAGAGTATGTTTGTTAATTCTATGTTGATTTTTAGTGGTATCTCCAATACATGATCTAGCCCAATTATATCACTGTGTCCACATGGGGCAACATTTGGGGGTGTCTGGCACGACATATCCGGTGGATAATTTGTCTGGCAATACACTTTTTATACTTAGTAGAGTATGTTTGTTAATTCTAATTTGATTTTATGTGGTATCTCCAATACATGATCTAGCCCAAATTTAGGACCCCATTGGGGTTGTCTGGCGGACATATCCAGCGGATAATTTGTCTGGCAATACACTTTTTATACTTATTAGAGTATGTTTGTTAATTTTAAGTTGATTTTTAGTGGTATCTCCAATACATGATCTAGCCCAATTATATCACAGTGTCCACATGGGGCAACATTTGGGGGTGTCTGGCGGGACATATCCAGCGGATAATTTGTCTGGCAATATACTTTTTATACTTAGTAGAGTATGTTTGTCAATTCTAAGTTGATTTTAAGTGGTATCTCCAATACATGATCTAGCCCAATTATATCACGGTGTCCACAGGGGCAACTTAGTAGAGTATGTTAATTCTAAGTTGGTTTTATGTGGTATCTCCAAAACATGATCTAGCCCATTTTTCAGCCCCTTAATTGGTGCTCCAGGGGGCACACCCAGCAGGGGGTCCCCGGCAATCGTCCATATATTGATATGTTATGTTACATAATAAATGTTCCTGTACTTGGACATTGGTACCTTGTTCGTTTGGTCAAATTGTTCTTGGATGCCGATCTATAAAGAGATTGCCCTTTCGACAGAATCCATTTTGAAATGGTAATATTGGATGCTTTTGTTTAAATCTGAAAGGTCCAAAATCATTCTCGTGCCCCCTTTTTTTTGGGGCGAGTAAATATAATTGAGATGAACTTACATCTCTCATGAGAGGAAAGTCTTATAACTCCTTTCATTTGTAATTTTTTAATTTCCATATCCACAGCATCTTTTTCCTGCTGTGATAGTTTGTAAGCATGAGGTACTTATTTTTTAGAGGGTGGACTATCCCCCGCAAATTCAATTTTATACCCTTTTACAATGTCTAATATCTTGTTGTCAGACGTTAGCCTTCTCAGTGAGGGAAGCTGTGGCCTTGGTGATTCTTGATAATGTAAGTGATGATGGTGCAGATGGTGAGTCCACAGCTGTTGATAATGTTGTTGAGTGTGCATGTGTTTATTGTAGGTGTTGATTCCGTCGCAACATATTTATTTCGAAGTTTACGTTGCCAAGCAATGTCAGGATATCTACCTCCTTATCATTCGGATCTTCGGTGATAGTAGTGGAAAAAGTTGAGATTATGGCGATGACATTTTTCTGTAGCCTCTGTAATCTCAAGTCTGCAGACTTTGCCACGTGTGAAGCCCCGTTCCATATTGGGCTATTAACCCGTGGAACTACCAAATTTGGGGTGTTGACAGGTGGCAAATATTTGGCACATGTGTCTTCAATGGTTTTTTCATCTAGCTTTTCTCTCAACATCATATTTATGGAGTCAGCCACAGTTGTTGGTAACACGGCTGATCAGGCCCTGTCTCTTATACACTTGTAGCCTGCGATACAAGCCTACATTCATAGAATATCTCAGCTTCAGAAGTTCGGAGATTTAAATTGAACGCAACTCCAGCAAACCATGACTTTACGATGGCACTCATAAAAATGGCAAACATTGATAAAAACCCGGCTGCCGTCTCAACTTTCACTGGGCTTTGGCTGAATATTTGTAAGAAATGTACCAACCGCTAACGAAACCGGTCGCCGTCTACCTAGAGTAAATGGTGCCACCAAACGAAGCTAAAATTTTGCGATTTAATCCACCAAATGCAAAGTTTCGCGACTTAATCACCTAATTGTGGATTGTGTGGTTAGTAAATTCCATAGCCATACTGTCCATAGCGCACACTAAACTATGTGCTATTGGAGCATTTTGGGGAAATTGACTGTCCTTTTTTCAATCCCAAACAAAATATTAATAAATCAACATGGTCCATCTCAGTCATCATAGCCAGTTACAAAATTAGACCCGGGAAGTTTGTTTTCAACAGCAGACACACACTACAGAACGGAGTGCGTCAAAACGAGTGTTTGTCAATTTTTAGTGATAAAGAATCATGAAACGTCATAGAATAACTAACTTTTTTTCGTCCGCTGTTGCAAAGAAGAAAACGACAGATAATCCTTCAAGGTGGGTTATTGATTTCAAAATCAATTAGCCTAGCCTAGATGTTGACTAGTATAGTATATAACAAATAATTGTATTAACCCCACGCCCAGAGAACCCCCCCCCCCCACTTTTAATGACCTGGCTACGGGCCTGCTGATGACTCCTTTTCGGTTTTGAACCGACATATAGCAGACCTCCTTTGTGTGGTTTCTTTGCCTTGCCTGTCTCATCCCCAGTTTCATCCGACTGGGACTGAACATCTGTGCCTTCATGAGACGCAAGTATATACCCCATGTGATCATCATTATCAATGCACACGTCGTGATCCTGACCTTCGTCACTACACGAGTCGTGCTCATCGAGGTCGGAATATGTTTGATTTTTGTCATTTAATTGTTGTGTCAACAACTTTATTTTTGCCTCCATTTCGGCCAAACGTTTATCGACAATAATAGTCTTTGTTTTCTTTTGTTTTTTGCCAGGAGGGTCTCCTGTGGCCTTTGTCTTTTCTCCGGCGACAAGCCTATGGGTGTCCCCTTTTTTCTTGCAGCTTTCCGACAAATCTGTGGCCGCCGAGGTTATCTCCTCAGTTGGCGGGAACTCCGTGGTGATATCGGCTAAATTTAGCCCCAAATCCAGTTCTCTGTGTTGGATAAAACTAGACGATGTTCCACATCGATCTTTCGACATGATACTGCTGAAGTTTTTCAAATGTACCTAATAACTAATAATTGTTAAATGAATTACTTACAATAATGTAATTTTCAGATTTTCTTGAAATTTCACTAGAGATGTTCATAAATACGTTCAAGTCGATTCGCAGATGACCGCTCTCTTATTTGTGCATGCGTATATGCTCGTATCTCACAATAATCTATACCACGAAATGCAAATACGCGGAACAGCTCATTTTTCTGCTATTTAAGTTCTTTGCTAGTAGGTAGACTCAGGTAGAAAGGTAGGACCTTGCTCTCTCAATCTCATGATCCGAGTACGACTACAAGTCTTTTATTTACTATGCTAAGCAAATACAGGCCTGTGCTCTACATTCGATCTAGGCCAGGCCTATAGTAGCATTATAATTTCATGCATAAGCATAATTAATAGAAATTCTACTTATCTTTGTATTGTAGTTTAATAAAATTAATTTGCTTGAATAGCCCGCGCCTAGGCCTAGCGCTAAATAAATAAAACGTGCCAAGTGTGTGTATCGATCAATGATGCGCAGTTGAGCAGAACAAAATTCACGTTGCCGTTTTCTGCACAACGCCGATTGGCAAATTTCACGTCGAAGAAAAGTTGAAGACAACGGCAAATTGAAATCAGGCATGCGCTGTTGTGTCCAATCGTCATTAGCATAGGCGTAGATCCCGGGGGATGGGGGATATACCCCCCCAATATTTGACAAGGGGGGATGGTCCATTGTATCATCCCCCCCCCCCCAATATTTTGACTATGTATGGGATAAAATGGAGCTTTACACACTTCAAAAGACTGTCACGGAAATAATTTGCACTGTCTTTATGCGCTTACAAAGATGAAAATTAGCATAATGTATTAATGTTGATAACAGAATTATTTTATCTGGTACCAATCTAAGCTCTTCTTGCTTAGATGTAGATGTGCTTGCAAAGAGAGCCACATTTCACACTGAAGGGTGTGTACGACATCAGTAATGTTATGTCAATTCCAAGAATGTTTAAGGTTATATCGGTTGATGAGGAATTTATTGATTAGGCCTATAATAGTAAATTGCATCAATTTATTTTGCAAAAATAAGGTTTCCAGCTTCAGAGGGGGGTACATCCCCTGTCCGCACAAGGGCACACCTTGGCGCTAACACCAGGTGCGTAACAGGGGTCTTGGGTCATGTGGGAATTTATTTTCCCGGTTAGTAATTTACCATACCCACCCCACCCCACTCGCCATATAGAAAACAATACGACATAGGGCTTATCTTATTTATAATATAGGCCACACACGTGTGTTTGAAACTAAATATAAGCATTTTCATCATGGTTTTATTATTACAAACATATTCTTTCACCATCAATACACATTGAGGCCCTTCTTTTAGGTTAAAACGATTTATCTTAAATTTGTCTTTCTTGAGTTTGGGACTATTATGTGTTTAAATACTAACTTAAAAGGATAAACCTTAAAAGGCCCTAAAAAGTGCGCGCGAAGAGCGCAAAATAATTTTGTGTTTTTAATTCTAATTTTGTCGGAATTGATGAAAACTCCCTAAAATGTGCAATTTATAGAGGAAATTGGCCTACCGTAACAAGAAGTGCGCGCAAAAAATTTGAGAATTTCAGGCACTTTCAGAGGATGCATTGGGTCGGGGAAGATTTTCCAAAGATGGATATTTTCCCCTTGTCCCCCGGTGTTTTTAATTCTAATTTCATTGGAATTGATCAAAACTCCCTAAAATGTGCAATTTTTAGCGGAAATTGGCCCATGTTAACAAGAAATTTGAGGTTTTTAGGCATTTTCAGGGGATGAAAAGGGCATTTATAAAGGGGTGGGGAAGATTTTCCAAAGGGAGATATTTTCCCCTTGTCCCCCAGTGGTTACGCCATCGGGCAGGATAGATCAAAGGAGTTATGACAGTTTTTGAAGTGGAGAAGGGCAGGGTGTTGTGAGTCTGGTCATTACGACATCTTCCTTTTTATTCTTGTATTTATTTTTCTCTTCTCTTTTTCTTTTCCTTTTCTTTTCCTCTTCTTTCTCTTTCCCTCCCTCTCTCCTCTTTCTTTTCTGTTATTACCCAGCCCGGTACGACGGCTTGGTCAGCCCGGTAAAAACCGTCAGGGGAGGGGCAGTTTTCGCCCTGACCCCCACCCCCGCGCCNNNCTGTTACGACACTGGCTAACACGCCAATCATCCCCCCCCCCAATGAAAAATACTTCTCTACGCCACTGGTCATTAGGTCGTCGTAGAACTGGCCGCGTCTTCTTTCGTAAGCTCCCTATCAGAGCCGTAGATAGATAGAGTTTGGCCAACTCTGTTTCACGGGATTCGATATACGCGCGTGTGATTGGGTGGATCGCAATCACATGACTTACACCAGCCATGTTGTCACCAGAACAAAACATTAAAGCTATACGCGCGCTTGCGCCTGTGCTGTTTGGTAAGGACATGGCGTCCATGAGCCAAGTTGGCCAAACTCTCTCTATCTACGGCTCTGCTCCCTATTACTATATAGCGCCGCCGCGCGGATGCAGTACAATTTTTCTCCGTGTAATGTAATGTAATGTAGTGGGATTTTGTATAGCGCATTATACCGAAGTCTCAATGCGGCTGGTGATGTGTGGACTAGGAACTCAATCAATGACTTTCTTCGCCCCTAAGGGTCCCTTCATGTCTGTGCTACCCGGTAACCCGGTACCAGCAACTCTCGTCGTCCACCACAGGGGCTGTCTGTTCC
>NW_022714601.1:383452-389254 GCF_011630105.1 Anneissia japonica
CGGGAAAGCTCATTTCCGGCCATCTAGGAATCAAAATTTTCCCGGGGAGGCCCCCCCCCCCCTCTTCTTTTTTGGGTATTTGGGAACTTTCTGAACCCCCCCCCCCCTCTTTGAAATCCCGGATCCGCCCCTGGAGGGTAGGTTGAGTCTACATACAGGTGGAATTTAGACCTTTTTTCCTATTCAAAACCTAATTAAATAAATTGTGGTCTGTCAAAAAGTGATCAGATTGAAAACTGACCAACCGTACCGGTTGCTACGGCCCTGACAAAATAACATAGGCCTATCCAAAACAAGTCTATGTTTTATTAGGCCTATATTGAAAAAAATGTAAGCTTTTCACAAAATTCGGCCAAATATAGTTTGGCCGTGACTTTTTAAACGTTACGGCCAGGCGAGTTTTTATACGACCAGATTTGAGGAATCTGGCCGTCAAAAAGGCCAAATGGCAACCCTGAAATGGACTTTTGCTGCGTATGGCACTAGACTTGCTAAATGTAAATCAAAACTAATCAGCCAAGCATGACGTGGGCCTGTTCCATTAATGGTGGGGAATCAATTTCGCTGCAGTGAACAACGCTTTCCAGTGCGTCTGCTAATGTTATGCAGGCGTCACTTTGAAGCTTGGACCCACCCTCCTCAGAGGTCGCCAAATATCGACGTCAAGGCCTAAGGTCAATAAATTTACTGTTGTAGTGAAGTCCTAACGTTCTTTTATTTTGATTGAGTGAAGCTTTACCTATAAATTTGATGAAAGGTGTGCAGCTTTGACGAGTAACTTGTGTTTTCTGGTGATGGGAGATCGAATGCATACCTATTAAAGTTGATGAATGGTGTGAAGCTTTGACGAGTAATTTGTGTTTTATGGTGATGTGACATCGAATCCACTACATTGGTCACGTCAAAAAAATGTCGAAATCATCGTAGGTCGGTGTTTTCAAACAACTATCGTGAACATGCAATGTGTTTCGTTTTCGTTCAGGCTATACGCGGCTCGCGATTTTTTTTCCGTACGAAACATTTGCATGAAACTTCACTCGGGCCATTTCGGATTGACTCGACTGAGTTCGATACGAGGAACAAGAGCAGACCAGGGTTGCCATTTGGCCTTTTTGACGGCCAGATTTCTCAAATTTGGCCGTATACAAATTTGCCTGGCCGTAGCATTTGAAAAGTCACGACCAAATTATATTTGGCCGAATTTGTTTACATTTTTTTTTTCAATACAGGCCAAATATAACGTAGACTTGTTTTGGATATTTTGTTTTTGTTAGCTTAAATTCTATATTTGATTCTTATCTTGTACCTTTGTTTGTTCTTGCACTAAACACTTAATCCATGTTCCCAGATTCAGCCGATTTGACGTAAGAGAGTTTATCTAAAAGATAACAGTTACATTTAATAATTTAAATTGTTCGGATGAAATATATTGTTTATGAAGTTTATCCTCGTTTAAGCTTTATGAAAGACAGTTCATTGCAAGTTTGTACCATATATTGTGTGTCTTTGTATATGATCCATCTTACTAGTTAGAGGTTCTATCTCTTTTGAATTTCTTTGAATAGGCCTATAAATTAAATACTGTACTTTAATTAATTTATTATTGCCCAATTGAATTGTATAGCCCTGGGTGCTGCAGTGTTCTTTATGTAGAGCGTCATATATAAATGCTCGATGTGATCATTCGGGTCCGACGACACCTGCAATTTCAAGCAAGTTTTGCAGAGACTTCTTCGAAGTTACTCTGGAGTTAGGTTGCATATGAGAATGAAGAAGATAATTCTGATAGCAACATTGATTTATTGCTTTAAGTACTGCGACAATAACATTCAGAGGCGAATTTAGATGTTTAGATAAAAAGTATTTAATAAAGTTTTCATAGGTTTGTTTTAACGCCAGTTTGTGTTACCTAACTATTTAACTTAATTCATTCTAATTAATTGCCAATAACAGGCTCTTAAAATTGTTGCTATAGATCGACTACAATGTACATTAATTCTTAATACATTTAAAACAAATTTAGATGAATCTTAATATTGTTATTTTAAATAGCAGAGGTGGATTTAAGGGAGAGGGGTGGGAAAAAAAATGATCGCCCAAACGCATCAGGTTATTTTCGGACGTCTAGAAAAGACAAATTTCCCTTAAGATGGTGTTATCTCGATCGGACCAACTTTCTCTCCCTCCCCTTTTTTTCGGCCCCGTCCCTCCTCCTTCCGGACATCTCTGGATTTGCCCCTGAATTGGCCTGCATGCCAGCAACTAAAGAACATAGGCTATTTATTTTTAACATTGTTCTGTGTATATCATTTGAATTTCTTCAATTTTAAACGAATGACCGCTGATTTTCGTATAATTTTTGTAGTATTTCAAATGAATGTACCCATTGTTGTCTTCTAATCGGATTAAAATCTGGCCGAAGTTTGGCTGATATCGAAAAAGTTTGGCCCAATTTCGCCGTGAGGTGGCGTGTGTTTGGCCGTGAAGCCTGCCTACTATCTGGCAACCCTGGAGCAGACACCTCGCAATGTCGTGACGCTCGAGTTCTACTATTATTCCTCTTTCTATGTTTACCTACGGTAGGCCTATGATATCTTACGGATTTATGGGAAGTATGTGTGTAACTAACTGTGACCTTCATGGATGTTATTAAATGTTAGTATAATATCTACAACAAAAGTTAGTACCCCCTTTTATAAAGTGTAGATAGGTACAGTAATACCAAAGGCTAGAGAGAAAGAGGATAAACTGTAGGCCTAACTACAGGCTGACTTAAGTCCTACCTAGGCCCCTCCTTAAACTATAGGCCTAGGTCCCTAGGGTCCTAGGCTGACACCAACATTCACGCTTCACATGACGTTGATTGAAATTTTGAAAAAAAAAAAGAAGCATGAAATAAAAAGTAGATTGCATAAGATAAATATTATTAAATAAATAAAATATACCATTCCGCTCTGTTATTGAACTTGGCCAAACTATCCTTGTAATGTAATTTTAAATGATAATAATAATAATAATAATAATAATAATAATAATAATAATAATAATAATTTCAGCATTAATTACCTTTGACTAAACCTTATAAAGAAGAACCATACTATTTAATAGGCCTATAACTAGCCCAAGGGAATAATTTTTGTGTCATTTCCACTTAACGGCGATTTTTTAATTGCTCTCTAATCTTCCATTGTCTAAGTCCCCTTAAGGTAGGCCTACAGGTTGGCTTTAGTAACATAATAATAATTAATAGTAATAATAATAATAATAAATAATAATAATAATAGTTATTAATATCAGGCATAGTAATCTGCTGGTTCTTGATTACAAGGCTACACCAAGTTAACAAGTTAATTACATGTAATGAAGAAATGATTATTTATTATTATTATTATTTATTATTATTATTATTATTATTATTACTATTAATTATTATTATGTTACTAAAGCCAACCTGTAGGCCTACCTTAAGGGGACTTAGACAATGGAAGATTAGAGAACAATTAAAAAATCGACGTTAAGTGGAAATGACACAAAAATTATTTCCTTGGGCTAGTTATAGGCCTATTAAATAGTATGGTTCTTCTTTATAAGGTTTAGTCCAAGGTAATTATGCTGAAATTATTATTATTATTTTTTTTTTTTTTTTTTTTGACGGCCAGATTCCTCAAATCTGGCCGTATAAAAACTCGCCTGGCCGTAACGTTTAAAAAGTCACGGCCAAACTATATTTGGCCGAATTTTGTGAAAAGCTTACATTTTTTTCAATATAGGCTTAATAAAACATAGACTTGTTTTGGATAGGCCTATGTTATTTTGTCAGGGCCGTAGCAACCGGTACGGTTGGTCAGTTTTCAATCTGACCACTTTTTGACAGACCACAAGTTAATTAATTAGGTTTTGAATAGGAAAAAAGGGCTAAATTCCACCTGTATGTAGACTCAACCTACCCTCCAGGGGCGGATCCGGGATTTCAAAGAGGGGGGTTCAGAAAGTTCCCAAATACCCAAAAAAAGAAGGGGGGGGGGGTCTCCCCGGGAAAATATTGATTCCTAGATGGCCGGAAATGAGCTTTCCCGACTTATGAGGTGTCTTTTAATGACCTTTTAAGTTCTTCAAAATTCAAGGTTTTCCGTCTCTTGAAAAAGTTCATGTAATTTGATCTCATTCTTAAGCCTATACATAAAGAAAAAAATAAATAAATAAAAGACATATGTGACCACGAAAGGGCTGTAAACTCGCATCACCTGCAGGTTTCGAGAAAAAGGGCTAAATTGACAGTATAGCATGTGATTATGTCATAAATATGTCATATGTATAAGTATTACCTTTATTCTTACTTTTGTTTGAGTTCAATATTTCAACTCTAAACCCTCAAATTTTGTAATTTTATGTAGAAACGTATATAAATTCACCTACTTTTCAAGCCGCAATACTTCTAAACAACTTATTTACTACACAAAATTCAGGCCCCAAAATAGAAAAATGAAAACTATCAGGTATAATAATACGTTTATCGGTACTCGTATGCTATGTATGTGATTTCAAAATAAACAAACAGTATAGTTATAAAATAGTAGAATGGTCACAGAGCCAGGTTAGACTTGAGAAAATGTTGGTTCTTTGTAGTGAAGTAAATCTAAAACGTATACATGAAGTCATTCAAAATCGTGTACAAAATAGTTGAACAAACTTTAAAGTATATTCCGAAAGTATTGTAGTGCATCGTTACTGTGGTACGAAGCTTATGTAAATGTGTATACCTAAATGAAGGACTATAGCCTTGAATTAATTCAAATAATACAAAACTGTTTCATGATTTGTTGGAAAAGATTTGGAAAACAATCGTCTTGCCGTCTGGCAGTGAAGCGGATCAAAAAATGATGTAGATTGCGGTTGAGTACGTGTTCAGAAACTAGTCGTGGTTATTGAAACTTAAAAAAAAAAAAATACTGACGCCAACAGATCAATCATCTGCACTATTTTAAATATTAAATAGTGTACAAAATAGTCAAACAACTTTAATGAATCAAACAATAACGTGCGTGTCGACATTACAATTGCTTTAGAAATAGGTAATTTTCTAGAGCATAGCACCATTATAGGCAGTTCTAAAATACTGGATGCCATAAGACCTGCCAAAATGGCAGAGCAACAATGAATGTATAAATGAGGCCTAAGCCTATTTTAAGAACTGCATATTCTCAGCACTTAGTTTGAAAATAACTGTCACCCTGTTTCATTTGATGAAGAAACGCCCCGAGAAACGCGCTTTTCCTTAGTCTCTGTGATTTCCCCCAGAAAGTGTATGTTTTTAATAGTTAGTAGGCCTAGGTAATTATGTAAAACCCAGACCTAACTAAAAAATAAAAATTGTCACAGTATGTAACTCAATTTAAAATAACACTTTTCATTACTCATGCAGCTCAATCAAATATTATATTCATTCAGTGATTTTAAATGACCCATTAGTATTAGCATGGTAACATCAATGTATTTTCAAAAATTAGACATGTGACGTTCTACAAAACGTTGTTTTGTAGACGTTTATGTGTGGATGACCTTTTGACCTGAATTCTGATGAGATTTTCGGGTCGATTCAGTTGAGACGGCGAGTAGTGCCAAAGTGCGAGCCAATGAGTCATGCGAGCCAACGTGCGAGTCATGCGAGCCAGCGAGTCATGCGAGCCATACACTTAATTTTTTTTTTTTTTTCAGGTTATCCAATTTTGCAAACACGTAGGCCTAGCCTATATTCTTTGGCCTAGTAGATGCAAATGAATAACACACCGGGGAGCTTTGCCT
>NW_022714601.1:390501-395602 GCF_011630105.1 Anneissia japonica
AACATCTCTATCAGCGCTGCATACTTCCGGATCGACTATTCGAAAAAGTGTATGTACTGCGCATGACTGGACTACACAGGCATAGCTCCCCGGTGGAAAAAAAAAAGGATTTAAATGTATGGCTCGCATGGCTCGCGCATTAGCTCGCATGACTCGCTGGCTCGCACTTTGTCACGACCCGAGACGGCCGGAGTGGAGTTTCATGTAAATGTTTCGTACGGAAAAAAATCGCACGCGGCTCGGTGGCCAAGTTTACTACGAAATCATGAAGCGTGACCTGCGCATGCTTAATAGGCCATTAGTATGGGCTGACCGGCGGTTACTTCGTCTCAAAACCATCTCGTCCCAAATAAATATATGGCAGAATAGTAAGTAATTTTTGATTAATTAATAATAGATTGCTGAAAAATTATAAAAATAAATATCAAAACTGGGCCTAGGTTTATTATTATTATATACACAGGCTTATTATATAATGAATATTTACAGGCTTTTTGACATGTTTGACCAAAATTCAAGACTGGTCAAAGGTCAAAACGAGGTCGTCCTCCTCTCCTCCTCAACTACACTGCAACAACTGGAATGGATCCATTCTGGGATGGAGCGTGTTTTTTTTTTACATTAACTTACTTTATAAAACATAATATTGCAAAAAAAAACCTGCCAAAAACTCACAAATGTGAAGCTTCACCCTATGAACTAACAAATTTTCAGATAGAGTGATACTTCGCCTATATTTTTGGTGAAGCAAGTGAAGTTATTGTGAAATCCTGACATTATGAATAATTTGTTCAGGTGAAGAAAGGTGATAACTTGAGGAGGGTGGGTCCAGGCTTCAAAGTGACGCCTGCGCTTAATGGTCAGGGTACCGCGATCACGAGCCCTATGCTAAGCATTATAGGCTAGGCTTATGTGGGCTGGGATTTGCAACAAGGTCTTGGTCTAGGCCTCTATACTATAGTCGGAAGCCTGGGCCTGGAATGTAAGGAAATAGATAGTGCTTTACCTTTGTTGGATCGATCAGGCCCGTAGGCAGGGTCGAAGGGGGGTGGGGGTGCAGACGCACCCCCCCCCCAATTCCAAAAGGTCCAGTTTTTAAAACCCATGATTTCACAAAATCGTTCCTATTACAAAATGCTCTAGCATGCATTGCATTATATATTTGCCAGCTTATCTAACCATTGATTTTTAATAATGTGGTATGAAATTTGTTAGAAATTGATCGTCTCCGGTGATTGCAGATTGATTTATATAATATGAAGAATGTTATCGATAGGCCTGCAGATGTACAGGACATAATAACGTTACCTTTTCAGGTCCCAAAACCTTCACCCCACCCTCTATTTCTCCTGCTTTACCTACCTTTTACAGGACCCGTGAGCTGATTTTTTTATTTTTTTTTTTGCTATTAGAAAATTTGAATTTTGAAGAACATAAAATTCATTAAAACACACTTCAAATGTCGGGAAAGCTCAATTCCCGCCATCTAGGAATTAAAATTTTCCCGGGGGAGAACCCCCGCACCACCCTTTCTTTTTGGGATTTATCGATTCATGGAAAAAAGAATACGCATGCAACTACTCATTTGTTTATGTATGTATGTATACACACATAAAATAAAAAATGAGAAAAAATTACCTGACCTTTTTTAAGAGGGGAAAACCTTGAATTTTGAAAAACTTTAAAAGTCATTAAAAGACATTTCAGAAGTCAGGTAAGCTCATCTCCCGCCATCTAGAAATCTAAATTTTTCCGGGGAACCCGGACCCTTTATCTTTGGAGTTCATTGATTAATTGAATCATTTTCAAGAGGGGGGGGGGGGAACCTTGAATTTTGAAGAATTTAAAAGTCATTAAAAGACACCACAGAAGTCGGGAAAGCTGATTTCCCGCCACCTAGGAATCAAAATTTTCCCGGTGAAAAACCACAGGACCTCCCCCCCCCCACCTTTCTTTTTGGGATTTATCGATTCATGGAAAAACTACGTATGCAACTTACTCAATTTTTTTTTTATGTATGTATACACACATAAGGCCTATTTACTGTAATAACAATGGGAAAATATTATCTGACCGTTTTCAAGAGTGGAAAACCTTGAATTTTGAAGAACATAATTACTTTTAAGTTCTTCAAAATTCAAGGTGTTCCCCTCTTGAAAATTATTATAATTAATCAATGAACCCAGGGAAAGGGATATTCGAGTTCTTCCCGGGAAAATGTTGATTTCTAAATGGTGGACAATGAGATTTCCCGACTTCTGAAGTATTTTTTTAATGACTTTAATTTAAAAGACACCTCAGAAGTCGGGAAAGCTCATTTCCCGCCTTCTAGGAATCAAAATTTTCGGGGGGAAGAACCCCCGGACCCCCCTTTCTTTTTGGGATTCATCGATTCATGGAAAATTCGTATGCAACTACTCATTTTTTTTAAATTGTTATGTATGTATACACACATAAGCCCTATTTACTGTAATAAAAATGGGAAAAAATTATCTGACCGTTTTCAAGATGGGAAAACCTTGAATTTTGAAGAACATAAAAGTAATTAAAAGACACCTCAGAAGTCTGGAAAGCTCATTTCCCGCCATCTAGAAATCGAAATTTTTCCTGGGGAGGAATGTTGACCCTACCAACTAGATTTGATTCCAGATCTGCATGATTCATATTCCCATTCATCCTATAAACAGTGGCGTAACAAATTTATATGTTGTTACATTGAGAAAACAAATAAATAATGAGAACAAAAAATTGATTAGGCCCCATAACAAATGATTAGTTTATCACCTACTCCCTCAACAATTTTGGGGAAATTCTGATTTATTTTTTTTTGTCAATCACATATATTTTTTATTTCAAACGGCCTTTTCCATCTTTTTTCACTTAAAAAGCTCAGGATTTCTTGCAAACATGTTTATTGGTACAACAAAAACATATTTTTTATAAATATAAATTTGATTTCATTGTTATAACTTTTTATGTATGTGTCCCTAACCATTAATTTACTTGTGAACATCGGTAAAATGTGGGCGAGGTTGGCCAAAAAAAAAAAAAAAAAAACACCTCTCTCCCTCATCAGTTTTTACATAGGGTGATAAACTAATAATTTTTTATAAGGCCTTATCAAACAACACATTGAGAGGAAATAATTGGAAATATGATCGACATGCAGATTTACTTAACATTGTAATATAACCCAGACTTCAGTAGTATGCAAATGTTTGGAATACACCCCGTACATTAAAATAATCAGCTAAAAAATAGAATTAACATACAACACCACTTTTAAAATGCCCTTAATTTACAGGCCTACTTTTACAAATTTTAGCAAAAGTACGACAAGTTGTTTAGATGTCTTAAATGAATGTTACTTTTTGGGTTTTTTTTCACAAAAAATAACACCCTCGTGCCGTACCCTCGTTCAATAGATAAGTAAATAAATAATGGTCCAAAAAAAGTGAAAAGAAATAGTCGTGACAACGACCGTACAGGCTACTCAGCTAAAACCAAAAACAGGAAGCTGTATGTTAATATATACTACACGCAAATTCAATGAATAGCTACAAACCATGTAGGCGAACTAACAGTCGAGAGCAGCTAGAGAAAAGGTTTCCCATTAACACAAAGCTTCGAATAACTTCACCAACCTGCACCAACGAACTGCCAGTAAATGTCAATACAGTTTTCATCTTAATTAAATGTGTAAAAATACACATACAGGTCAATATGTCTATTATGATAGCTTTGCTCCATAGAACCATAGATCTCCTGGATTTGTAGTTTAGTTTCTAGAGCCCACCGATTGTGTACTCCCGATAAACTTCAAGCAGAGCTTAGTAACATTAAGAAGTTTATGTCTATGGGTACCCTTTAAAAGTTGTAAATAATGTACTTAAGAAATTAAATGAACCTACATGTATGCATAGGCCTACTGATGATAGCTTTATTAAGATTTGGGTTAGATTATTGCAGGTTGAGATCCATGACTAAATGGAAAAAAAGAATTAGCCTTTACCTTGTGATTAATCTCTTAGGTTTTCACAGCTACACATAAGCAATCATTGACTGATGCACATTTATTTTATAATGTTATGCCATAAATTATATAGTGGGCCACGAATAACGTTGTATTCGAAATGAATGAAAAATGAAGGAAAGTTATGTGAACATAAGAAAAGGGAAGGAAATGGGGATTGGGAAATACAGGCAAGGGCTGTGAGGAAAGGATAGACATGACAAGCCAAATACATAAGAAAAATTTAAACTGTGAAATAGTTGAATGTATAAGAAATCAATAATAAATTGGAAAGTAACCAAATGGAATGAGAAGGTAATTGAAAGAAAAAATAAAATAAATAAATAAAAAATAAATAAATAAATAAATAAAAATAAAATAAAATAAAATAAATTAATTAATAAATAAAATAAATTAAAATAAATAAATATATATTCATTCATAATGTTAACCTGATTTCCCTCACTGTTTTAATCATTTTTCTTTTATTTTGATCTGGTTTTTCCTTTCATTGTAAAGCGCTTAGAGGTTTCTTGCATTTTGCGCTATATAAGAATAAATTTATTATTATTATATTATTTCATGATTTTGAACATTTTCACACTTTTCCCGTTAAAATTGGATAAGTACTTACGAAGATATGATATTAATCACTGTTTTTGGTAAGGTTTTAGTCAGCTATTCAATATAATACCTTACACCCCTCTGCCGATAGCCATTCAAGCAAGGCATTACTTAGCCAGAGATAAATAGAAACGCATTTGCCAAGAAGATGTTTGTGGGCCTAGGCTATATTACTATAATTATAAGGAGGTGTCCTGATGGACATTTTTTAGGGACCTATGTATTATACACTTTACAAATATTATTATTATTCTTATTAGCATATAATTATTATTAGTATATAGCAAGCAAGAGAAACGTTTTATTTATTTATTTATTGTATAGTCTTCTGTGTACCTATAGTACCTATGTTGACTTTTTTCCCCTATTTTTTTTTTTTTTTTTTTTTTTTTTTTGTTTGGTTTTTGTTTTTTTTTTTTTTTTTTTTTTAACCTATTTTTTTCCTTTTGTTTTTGATTTTTTTCT
>NW_022714601.1:395690-398829 GCF_011630105.1 Anneissia japonica
TGTCTAGTTGTGGGAATGGTCAACAAACAATTATTTAACATTAATTTGGTAGTTAATTCCAGTAAACAATGTATTCACAAATAACTTTAGAAGGCTGTTTACTTGAAATAATGTTTATCTACTTTCACTCAATAGACTTTTTGAAATGTAGCAAGATCTGCACTATGGTTTTCTGCAGTTTCATTTCCGTGTTGATAGGCGGGCGGTCCAGTGTAAAACAGGGCACACATCTGGGTTACCCTCCAAAAACAGCAGTTATTAGTCAGGAAATAACAATCATTATTAGGAAAAGTTAACTATAAAGTATTGTTTTTTTTCCTAGTAAAATTATAATAACTTAATACATGAAAATATTGTAACAATTGTGATTTATTAGTCAGTCAATGGGTACTCAGTGCTACAATATTTTTTTCTAATTACATCATATGCTTTATAATTATTTGGGTGATTCCATGGTAACCGACGTTACAATTCATGTATAAACACCTCTTATGTCCAAGAGTTAGACAAAACATGGAAGGAAAAATAGGCTATAAATCTTTTATTAGAGCATTGCTTTGGCCTTTTTTTCGACTTATGCGTAAAATATAAATGGTTCTGTTTTGAGTTTTCATTTTTCATATGCAGGTCTCTGTTTTCAAATATAAAGAACAGCACCACCACCACCACCATTCTTTCATATAAATTATCCTATCTAACAATCATTCATTTAATTTAAAAATTAAAAAAAACAAGGCAATACAAAATCAAGCAAGACTACAATATCTAGGTGCCAGCAGCGCAGCTTAAAAAGCAAAATAATATAAAAAGAAAAAAAAAAATAACTTCTAAAACTCCGGAAAGTCAACTGCTGGCTTCTCTTCCTAGATTATGCAATACATTATAAACCCTGCATTGGAAGCATGTCATGCGCAGATACCAA
Organism: Anneissia japonica; assembly: GCF_011630105.1. Lineage (NCBI taxonomy): Eukaryota > Metazoa > Echinodermata > Crinoidea > Comatulida > Comatulidae > Anneissia > Anneissia japonica. Next base: position 396,613 of record NW_022714601.1, read on the forward strand.
AATGTCCACGAAATTGTTCAAGCAGAATTCTCAGCAAAATTAGATATAAAGATGTGGGGTAGGAAAAAGTCCTGAGAAGGTCCATAAAACCATTCACGCGTTAACTCGGGCATATAAAGATGTGGGCTGAATCACTCGTGCGGAACTCTGCTATGGAAAGCAGCTGTAGGCTCATTGTGTATTATACTGTAGCGTGTACCTAAATACAACGGTGGGGGGAAACTAGAAGATGTAACAGCTTTTGTTTAAATCACTGCTATGTCACCTACTAGAGGTAATGTTTTGATTGGTTAAACACTTTTGGTACTAGTGCATATAAGCTTGCGAATATGGATAATTTTTCATTCCTAATGATGACATAATTAATGTCGAAATATTGAATCCCAACACGATAGCGTGTATTTCAATACTTGGAGTATGTATTATACTTTCTTAACAGCAGTATGTTCTATTAACTTAAAATTTGTAGTAATTGTTATTGTCGTGATGGAATAATAAACAATAACTGGATTTGCGTCAGGAGAAACATGTATAGGTGTAATTTTTGCCCTACCTGACGTGGAAATGTACCGAATACTCAGTACATTTGAAAACTGCGAAAAAAATCGCAAGTTGTTCTCGGGTGGGACTCGAACCCACGATCTTCAGATCACTAGCCTGGCATCATACCTCTAGACCACCGAGCTTGCGCCTGATGGCCAGGGTTGAATTTGTACTCGGTAAAATAGGTTATACTGAGCCGATTTTCACCATTCAAAAGTCGATATGAGGTGCTAGTAAACGTTTATTAAGTTTTTTGGAAAGAAAATAATGAAATTATGTGTCTGAATAGAAGTTCATATGCATCAGCCGAATTTGTACAATTGTTTATCAGTGTGATTAATCTGCTCAATAAACAATTTTAATTACTTTTGAAAATTTAAAGATGTGGGTAACCCACATCTTTATATACGAGTTTTCATGGATCTCGACCTGCTATGTGCCTTATCTATGAAAACCAGGTGAATTCATTTTACGTAGATGTTTAAATAAAGTAAAGAAACACTTAATTAAAGAGGTAAAATTCATAACTTTATGGCAGTATAAAAATGTTTCTCATTTTATATCTACTAAAGATCAAACCCCTAAGGAGTACAGAAGTTCTGTTGTCTATCATTTCAAATGTCCAGGCTGTAATAGTGATTATATTGGTAAGACAGATAGGTGCTTAATAACTAGACTTAAAGAACATTCTTCACGGTCTGGTAGTGTTATTATTTGATCTTGTTAAAAACTGTGAGGCACTCCAATATGTTTTAGGCTTACAGGGTATACTTGAAGATGATAATGTCGTCTGTAATGTAAGTAATAAACTAGGTTTAATATTTAAGTAATAACATTATTGACAGCTCCCGAAACAGGTCTATCCTATTGCGTTTGCTATACGTAGACTACACCCTTTGCTTAACATTGGGCTCAGAGCTTCAAAGGAGCTTTCTTTGTTTTTTTTAGGTAGCTTTGATCAGTTAGAGTAAGAATGCTTTGATCTTTTGTTTAAATCACTGCTATGTCACCTACTAGAGGTAATGTTTTGATTGGTTAAACACTTTTGGTACTAGTGCATATAAGCTTGCTAATATGGATAATTTTTTTCATTCCTGATGATGACATAATTAATGTCGAAATATTGAATCCCAAAACGATGGCGTGTTGAAATGAAATTTAAGCTTTTTAAAATTTTTTATTACGCCCGCCGCTGCCTTGAAATCTCCAAAAATATTTGCATATTTCTTCCTTAGGCCTATATATTATATGAATTTAATATATGATATATTTTATGTACATAATAGATATGTTTTATGTACATAATTTCCTAATTATATACATTTAAAGCATTTAGCCATTCCATTACTACACAGTTTACGAATAAAACAAGATACAAAAGATACATGGTGTTATATTTTTTATTGTACAATATGTGAAAAATTTTACAACAATCAGTGCATAAGGACCAACAACGACCTGGAATGTTGGCATTACCGCCTAAATAACAGAGGGTGACGAGGTAAGATATTTAAATAAAACTGTTACTTTTAACTATGCTAACACTGTGAAACTAACTACCAAAATGTATCATAGCCTATTTACATATGAAAACATGAATGAATGTAGCCTTATTCGTTTCCTTTGTTCATTCAAATGAGTGTGCCTAGTGCATTAAGTTGAAGACAACACCCA
>NW_022714601.1:399058-435242 GCF_011630105.1 Anneissia japonica
TTGTTACAATAATTCATAACAACGAACATCCGTTTATAACATTCCAAAGATAAAAAGTACAAAATTACATTATAGTGACACACAACTCATTAGTGTACGACTATCATCAGTTAAAATTAACTACAACTAGGCCTTTTTTCTACAGAAAAATACAGTAGGCCTAGTATAAAATGTGAATAATTACGGTATCATAAGGCGTTATTATATTTTATTAACACAAAAGTAAATATATATAATGAAAAACACATGGGCATAAGCATGTATTACATACAGATATGTAGGCTTATGCCAAGTTAAATAAGAAACGGCCAGATTATTATTTGCCTACGCTTCCGCATCTTGTAACAACCACACTACCAATGGAACTCTATTGGCGTGCCATACTTTCTATTGTTAAAAATCTGGCGGCCAAAATGAGCGGCGAAGGCCCCTTGAAGCCCAGCACATTTGAGGAATATGAGTTTGCATTAAGTCATTTTTGACTATCTAGCATGGTAGTTTTCAGTAACAAATAAAAAAAAAAAAAAAAAAAAATAGGTGCATGTCATTTAAAAGAAATTTTAATATTCAGGGTAGCCGCAATATGCAACTATAAAATGTGTCATTAAAATAATAATTCATCTACTCACAGCTGTGAAAATTCAAGGTTTTCCCCTCTTGAAAACGGTCAGGTAAACTTTTCTCATGTCTTATTTTTATGTGTGTTTACATACATGAAGAAATTAAGTAATTGCATACGATTTTTTTTTCCATGAATCAATAAATTCCCAAAAAGAACGGGGGGTCCGGGAGTTCTCCCCCGGGAAAATTTTGATTCTTAGAAGGCGGGAAATAAGCTTTCCCGACTTCTGAGGTGTCTTTTAATTACTTTTTATTTCTTCAAAATTCAATTTTTTCCCCTCTTGAAAATGATTTAATGAATCAATGAATACAAAGAAAAAGGGGATCCGGGTTCTCCCGGAAAAATTTCGATTTCTGATGGCGGGAAATGAGGACTTCTGAAATGTCTTTTAAATGACTTTTTAAGTTCTTCAAAATTTAAGGTTTTTCCCTCTTGAAAACGGTCAGGTAAATTTTTCTCATGTCTTATTTTATGTGTGTATACATACATAAATAAATAAGTAGTTGCACGCCTATTCTTTTTTCCCTGAATCGATAAATCCCAAAAGGAAAGGGTGGTCTGGGGATTATCCCCTGGGAAAATTTTGATTCCTAGATGGCAGGAAATAAGCTTTCCCGACACTGGAAGTGTGTTTTAATGACGTTCTTCAAAATTCTAATTTTCTTATTGTAACATAAAAAAATAAAAAAAATCAGCTCACGGGTCCTGAAAAGTTAGGTCTAGAATTTGTTTTTCTTTTTTTTTGTTGGCCAAGGGAGGGGTCAGGACCCATTACCCCCTCCCCCAGATCCGCCAATGTGAATCACGAGAAAATTTAACTCGGTTGGGGATTGGATAAACATTCTCTTTCCCATTCTTCGCCTCCTTTCCTCTTTCATTTCTTGCATTTCTTTCCAATCATACAAAAATATCCAGACATTATATATTTTTTTGCCAATAAGTGGGGGGGGGGGTCCGTCCCCTCCCCCGGTTCCGTCGGCCCGTTAAACACTGTGGGTGAAAGTTTTTTGCAAAAAAATAGGGAGAGAGGCATACGCCCCTTACATCTAATCCCCATTCTAATTAACAAAGGCCCAGAAATCAATTAAGCCTATCAGCTGTTGAATGTATAGGTCTCAAGTCACTCACCCCATTATTCCTCCATGCTCACCCCAATGGCAATAAATCGTGCTTTATTTAGGCTAGCTAGGCTAAGGTAGGTAGCCTAGACGAGACCCTAGCGCCCCGCCTAGGGCCTAGGCTAGCCTACCTACAGCATTGAAGATCACCAGTGTTTAATTATTGAATATAAAAGTTCTATTGAATTAAAGTATATTGAATTAAAAAGTTTTACCAGATTGAACGATCAAACTATCATCTGTTGAGAGCGATAACGTTACATGCCATCCTGTAATGTTGGTGAATGTCTAGGGGATCATCTTAATAATTCAACACTCACTGGATGTGAAGAGCTGAAAACTAGCTACAGGGTATTTTGGGCTGTGATACCTTCTGTGCAGGGATCGTGTCAAATATTCCGTTGTTTTTTTTTTAACTTAAAGAAAATGTTTTTTCTTGCTAATTTTTCACTAGACAACCGGGCAACATGAGTATAAATAGGCTAGCCCGGAGCGGGCTTTTTTTGTGATATAAGGGGGGGGGGGGCGCGCGTCGCAGGCGCCCCCCCCTAAATCCGCCCCTGGTCATGGACGTAAATTTAACAACCTTCTACGTGAACATGCAATAATCAACGGAACGTGTAGGAACCCTAACCATTACTAACTTAACTGGCCAAACATTATCTAAGAATCTAAGAAAGAAGAGTCTGTCTTAACACTTGGTATCTGTAATGGATTAGCTACACGACTCTGATATGTTTGTTTATGCTGAATCAATTTGGGAACAACTTAATAATGCTGATGCTCTACCTAAATCATTCATTAAACGTGAGAAAATTAAGAACTCAATTCGTACAATGACATGTAACTTTCTTGACTTTGATAACCGAAACTTAAATTGTGATGCCAAACGTATTAATACTTTAAAAATCTTACGTAATAAGTATGTAATTCTTAAACCTGATAAAGGAAATGGTGTTGCGATAATGAAGAAAACTGATTATATCACATCATGACGAGCTTTTTCTCTGATTCAACTAAGTTTTAAAAACTATCTAACTGTTCATTAACCACTCAACTTAACTCCTGGGTTAATTATTTTGTCTGGAACTGTTAGCCTAAGTTCAGAATTCCTAAATTCATGTAACCTCTGCTAATTAGCATGCATCAGCTCTGTACAGCTATATAAACCGTTTCTTATTTTATAAAGTATAGGCCTACGCCCTTATTGTTTATGCTAATAAAGCGTTTAAAGAAGGTTTATTGCAGGGACGACCGAGATATTCGTTTAGTAATAAACGTATTTATGTCTTTACGTATTAATTTTAACCTTTGTTATTTTTTCTAAAATAATGTGTTGTGCTCTTATTTATCTACCATTTATATCCATTACACATCATATCAAAGGGCCTGTCAATTAACCTTGCACAGGAGCCTGTCGTCACCTGCTACATACGATGCTTTCTCCTACTTATCATCATCACATCATCATCATCATCATCATCATCATCATCATCATCATCGCAATTATTAATTGTCCATGCTAAAATGGGGGAAATCTATTAATTCAGTGTGTATTCATTCATCAATAGAAGTCTCGTAATGCACGTAAGTGCATTTCTCAGCATTTAGAAAAACAAAACTCTGCCACGCTAGGAGAACCCCAAGACTACTGCAAACCAACCCCCCACCCCCACCTCCTCCACGTTTAAAATAATCTTCCAGCGACGGAACAAGCAAACATTACGTTTTCTTCCCATGACACCGCCCACTCAGGGAACCCATTATGTGCGATAGTCAGGGTAAAGCTAGGATTCCACATAATTGCTCACCCTATCGGAAGGTTGAATCTGGTTCAACTTTTCCGAATGCGTTGCAGACGCAGACGAATCAGGATGCATTTCTAGCTGCCCTGCGCAACAATCGGAAAGGCACCCCGATTCGTCTGTGAACCACAACTGACGCGATTGTCGGCGATAGGGTGAGCGATTCTTGGAAACCGAGCTAAAACTCTGGATCAACGCATGAGAGGTCCCTATTCTCAAAATTGTCTATTCCCTCAGTAGTTAATATGGAGGTATGGTCACAATAGAATATTACGTCATCATAATTCTTAATTATTTATTCATAATTTTATTAATTTTATTTTGCTCATAATGGGTTGATGCATATGAAGGGGGGTATATGAGGGTTTATTGAAATATTAAAAACAAAAGGTGGTATTAATTAAGTGGGTTGTGTAGCGTGACGTGTTAGGTTTGTCATGTTTTCTTAAAATTTATAGTCCACTATTGTGTGCTCTTTAGAAATTGGTTACAATGAGAGCGAAAATTGAGACAAAAGGGAGATAAGTCTGCCAGTGCTGGATTTACAATCACAAAAGAATCTTCTTGCCCATTAAATTAATGAGGGTATTGAATTTGAAAACAAAAGGTTAGGTTAGGGGATTATCGGTGACAGTTTGGTGACTGAAAATTTGGTGACTAGTTTGAATTGCCCGGGTGAATGTAATTTTGTGACGTAGTGTGGAAAGGACGATTTCTATTGGCTTATGTAAAGAACGGTTTCTATTGGTTCAGACGTATCAGTGACCGCTGGTGATTCTATGGTTTGAATTACCCGCTTCTAACTTCATGTCATGTGTCATGCCTTTATTCCTGTAGTGTATAAATTTAGAAGAAATTTAGGGTAAGAACACAAAATTAGTTTCAACTACATACAATTTAGTGTTTACTTTACGAATACCTATCCACGAAGATCGTGTTCAAAGTTAAAACATAATTTTGATTTTAGAGGGAAAAACATGAAGATGGAAACTGAACGAATTGCACGAGAAATAAATTCAGCGTATGTGGCATATAAACTAGGCAATGACATGGAATTTATAGAGGATATGAACATTAATTTTTTTAAATATTGCGAAAAGATGTATGAAATGCACAATGAACATCTTTATAATTCAACTAAAGAAGTTTTGCTTGATTCAAATGAGAATATCGAGACGTTTTTTCAAAGACATTTTAACAGAAATGTTTAGCGATAATATCATAAACTGGAGCCGTATAATTATGGTTTTTGTGTTTGGAGCGAGGTTAGCTGTTTTATGTAAAGATAGAAATAGAACTGATTTGATTGATCAAGTAATTCAGAATGTAGACAAATACGTGAAGACGGAATTTTTGGAATGGATTAATATCCAAGGAGGTTGGGTAAGTCACTTTTTTTTGTATTTACAATCAATGATAAAACACATTTAATTGTATTAACAGTATTATCATCAATCATTACTTAAAAAATTGAATTTGTTTCCAACTCTATAGGCCTATATGTACATATTTTTTTTTCAGAACAATTTCGATCAATCGTATACTCAACACAAAACGATAGCAGAAATTCCTCTAATGAACGTTTCGTCATGGATAGCGTTAAACCTAATAGCAACTTTGTATCTATACAACACATTCTGTTAAGGATGATATGTGTGAATTATGTGTATTTCGACACACACTTATCCAGGATGTTTCTTTTGCCAGCCGTCAATTGGTGTATAAAATACCTACGGAACTTTGCTGGTGAATTTTTCAATAAAGGTGAATCTGGTCCAGAGAAAATGGCAATGGGAAAACTACACAGAAATATATTTCGATGTTCTTGTAGGACTAGAGCGAACCAGATAATCTGGAATACTGGTATTTGTTTTCATGCAAAATTTGATCAAATCAAATAACGTTACCTTTTATTCTACAGTGGGAAACGTTTGCCAGTAATCGAGCATCTCTACGCGAGATATTGAAGGAATTCCCGGAAGAGCGTTTGATAAACGAACACTTAATACATGAATTTATAAATTATATGATGATCTGTATAATTATTAGTTTGAAACAAAATAAATGAAAAGCATTCTTGTTTATTGTTGACACATATATATGACTCTTTCTTTTTTGAATTTACATCGTGTACCTTTAGTGGAGCAATAAATTATAGGTAGGCCTATACTACGACCCTAAAATCCTGGTATTTTCAGAGGGGGTAGAATCAGAACTTAAAATGGTTACAATAGTGATGGCGAAGATGATGGTGTTGATGATGAGGATGATGATGATGATGATGGTGATGATGATGTTCAAAAAGACGATATACAATACTATTTGATTGTTTGATATTATTGCTCTCATAATAAAATGTCTATACAAAATACAAATTCAAATGTATACAAAAGAAAAATAAACACGAGAACAAGATGATAACCCTATAAGATCGGAATATAGGGACCCTAAATATTTGAAACAAACTTAATTTAAATTTAAACTGCTATCACAATATACTCAAACCACGTAATATTATTAACAATTAATTAGAAAATTACCGGAAGAGCGTTTTATAAACGTACACTTAATACATGAATTTATAAATTATATGATGATCTGTATAATTATTAGTTTGAAACAAAATAAATGAAAAGCATTCTTACTTATTGCTGAAACATATGTATGACTCTTTCTTTTTTGAATTTACATCGTGTACCTTTAGTGGAGCACGATTCATTATAGGTAGGCCTATACTACGACCCTAAAACCCTGGTAGTTCAGAGGAGGTAGAATCAGAACTTAAAATGGTCACAATAGTGATGGCGAAGATGGTGGTGCTGATGATGAGGATGATGATGATGATGATGATGATGGTGAGGATGATGTTCAAAAAGACGATATGCAAAATATATGCTTAATATGTTACATAAAAAAAGTTACAATTATGAAGCGAAAATTTAGGTATATTCAAAACATGTAAATAAATTCAAATATGAATTTCTAATTCATGATAAAACGGTCGAAACTAATAACAATCTATCGAGCAAAACTGTAGTCAAAATGTAAGATAGTTTAAAACTAAACTACATAAATCAGTCAAATATAAATGAAATATACTTTAACAGATTACAAATCAAATAAAATACATTAAGAAAGTACATAAAATAAATAACATTGTCAATTAGAAAGTAATAACCTATTAAAAACCACAATTAATTATCAAACATGTGCACAATTTAATCTACAAATAAAAACTTGAATGAAATAATTAACCTAAAGTAAAATAGGTTAAAACACAAGTTTATGTAAAATAAAATGTTAGAATTTAATCAAAATTACTTAAAAAGATGGAGATCGTAAAATTTTAGGTAACTACTTAAAGAACGTTACCATATAAAACTATTTGATTGTTTGATATTATTGCTCTCATAATAAAACGTCTATACAAAATACAAATTCAAATGTATACAAAAGAAAAATAAACACGAGAACAAGATGATAACCCTATAAGATCGGAATATAGGGTCCCTAAATATTTGAAACAAACTTAATTTTAATTTAAACTGCTATCACAATAATATAATCGATGAACTAGAAATGTTAAAATAATAACCTAGTAAAATCCAAATTTACCTAGAGAAAATAATAAATATTTATTAACCATACGAAATACATAAAAGAGTTGAAAATACTCAAACCACGTAATATTATTAACAATTAATTAGAAAACAGAATGAATTAGACAAATGTAAAAATGTATAAGCTTAGGGAAAGCAAAATTTGTAAGCAATCATCAGTTCAAAAATACATTAAAAACCTTAAAATGTACAAAATAAAATAAGGATAAAAGAAAATTTCAATTGAATCCAAAATACCGTATTATAACTAAATTAAAAACGACTTATGGAAAAAACACATTTGTATAGACGTGAAAATGTAAAAAAACGTAAAATAATTATATTAGAAAATCATAAATTTATACACAAGTATAAAAATTACATAAACATAAATAGGAACGCAATATTTTAACCAACACTTCCACGTAAAACCCATTTGAAAGCAAAATTACGTACAATACTTCAACAGAAAAAAAAAAATAAACACTTACAAGTAAAATGCTTTTATAAGCGAGAGCCATGTAAAAGTTAAATCCATAGATCAAAACCTAGTCAAATTTAAAAACATGTAAAACATGAATTCAAAATCACATTAAGAATAATTAAAGAAAAAATTAAGCTTTATGTTAAGCAAGCACATTTTCAATTAGATAAACTGTTAAAATTCAGAAACGAAAAAAGATAAAGTCAGAAGAAAAGTCACTGTAAGTTAAAAGTAAAAGAAATTAGAATTTTATGATATATATTAAAACTTAAAATAGAACAAATAATGCAAAATAATTTAAAGAAGGTATAAATATACGATTACAAAAATCCCATATACATATATATATATATATATATATATATATATATAAAATATCTCAATTTTTTGTGAAACAGTGCTCAATCCCACTGAAAAATCTAAGCGACTTATTCTCAAATGTAATGATTATTTTATTAAATTGCAGAACACATTGAAGTTTGTCAAAATGCATCGAAAATGTTAAAATCACAAATTAAATTGAAATAAAGCATATAACACTTATAAGCAGAAAAAAAAATACGATTTTAAACTTCTAAATGTTAAACACTAATAAAATTGAAAAAGCTGAAGTTTATGTAAAGTAAATTAATTTTAGGCCTATGTAAGGATAAAAGCGATATATAATTGTAAATTATTGTAATTACTTGTGTAAATTCTACGATGATTTGTATATTAAGTATGACATAAAAATTATTTCAATTAAATAAAATTTATTTTCTTTACATAATATTTATTTTTGTTACATAAAATTTATTTATTTTACATGTTTTTTGTAAATTTTTTTGTTCGTACATTTTTTAACAGGTTTTATTTTGTGTGTGTGTGTGTGTGTTTACACATTTTTTCTTTCATACATTTTTCAATTTTTTTTTTGTATGACTTACAATGTTTTCACGATTTGTATTTTTGCCTAAAAGTAATGACACATTAAAAGTACATTTTGATAAAATTTGTTGTGGTCCAATAAAAGTGCATATTCATAACATTTTTTGTGGTGTACAAACTATTGCTATATACATCAATCACATGAGTCATGAGTAACAATAAATTAACAGAGCACCGCGGTGGGCTTAGCTAATTAAATAGAAACAGGTAAAAATAGTATACGTTTACTAATTTCTATATCTGTCCCGACTACAATCTCTGAAATCTTACCAAAAAAAAGCGCTATGGTTATAATATAATTACACAATATTTCCTTATAACAAACACGTTTTATCAACAAATAGACGCGTTTCAAATATCATATTGTGTTAGCCATACCATCGTACTAAGTATTGGTACTTCTCGTAAAGTGCAATACAAGCAAAAATAACACGTTCTGATTGATCGTTTAATTTAAGGCATAGGCCCAATTTGATAGGCGCTACTAACAGTTTCATACATTTTACAACTACAATATATACTGTCACTCTTTTTATTTTACAAGCTTATTATTAATAACGAATTAAATAGAAGTAGATAATAAATTGTTTACTATCTCATCTTTTTGTGGTGAATTTATTGTTGATTTTAGTAGTAGTGATGAATGGCAAACATAGTAATGATCATCATCATCATCATCCTCCGTTACTGTGAATAACCTCAGTTGAGTATAGTCGTACAATGTGTTGTACAGCACTCATATGTCGCTGTCAAAAGTGAAAGAAAGGGATATAAATAAATAAGTAAATAAATAAATATAAATAAAATTAAATAAGTAAATAAATAAATATATAAGTAAATGAACATACAATGGTGAATCTTGCGATCAGGACCGCAGAGTTGATGATGGCAAACGTGGGAAGTAAGCCCTCTTTATTACCATATTATTTAGAGTTCGAGAATTAATTTATTTGAATGGTGTCAGTTTGAGTATATTTACTCTACTAGTTGAGGCTTAGGAGCCTAGTATACAAAGTACAATAATAACACTAAATGTAAAACTTCAACTCTGTGTTGTCTAAATTTGCCCGTAAACATGTTAGTAAAACCAACGACAGTAATTCTAGTCCACTGTAAATACGATAGAAATGGAGAAAATTTGATTATTTCTATCGTAGTGATATTATAACAAATACAAAGATCGGAAACGTGGGATTGACGGTAACAAAAATTACGATGACGAACTTGGACTGCATACACTTTTTAATGTTACATATTCATCATGTAGCCATACCATCGTACTCAGTATTGGTACTTCTCGTAAAATGCAATACAAGAAAAAAAATAACACGTTCTGATTGGTCATTTAATTTAAGCCTAGGCCCTATTTGATAGGCCCTATTATGAACAGTTGACATTTTAAACTACAATATATACTTTCTCTCTTTTCATTTTTACAGGCTTATTATTAATAACGAATTAAATAGAATCAGACATAATCATTTTTTACTATCTCATCTATTTGTGGTGAATTTATTGTTGATTTCAGCTGTAGTGATGAATGGCAAACATAGTAATGATGGCAAACGTGGGAATTAAGCCCTCTTTATTACCATATTATTTAGAGTTCGAGAATTAAATTATTTGAATGGTGTCAGTTTGTTTGAGCATATTTACTCCACTAGTTGAGGCTTAGGAGCCTAGTATACAAAGTACAATAATAACACTACATATGTAAAATTTCAACCCAGTGTTGTCTAAATTTGCCCTTAAACATGTTAGTAAAACCAACGACAGTAATTCTAGTCCACTGTCAATATGATAGAAATGGAAAAAAATTTGATTATATCTATCTTAGTGATATCATAACAAATACAGAGATCGGAAACGCGGGATTGACGGTAACAAAATTACGACGACGTACTTGGTTGTGGAGACTGCATACACTTTTTAATGTTACATATTCTTCATCAATACCTCCACACCAAAGTATGATTACATATTTTTCAACAATCTGATTGAAATACACCTTGACGCTGTACCATTTATCATGTATAGACAATTCATGTTCTGTAGTTTAATCCGATCTAATAAATATTTCTTACTGAGTTTGTATTATGGTATTGTTGTATTTCATCTAAAGTCAGTGTTTAACAAAATGTTATCAAACAGAAATCTATAGCTAATTAGTAAATAATTGCTGTCAATTGGATTTTCTTTCCAACGTTTAAAAGTTCCAGTGTAAATGGTCCTATCCTTCACTTAATTCCTGTTTTATCTCCAGAACCACTGTCTGTGTCATAATCAGGTGTTTCAGTTGCATTTTACTATCTCTAATCATTATTAGATTCGACCATATCATACTATAAATAATAAGTCCATTTGGGAACCTAGGGCTGCTGTCTGGGCTTATGTACAGGATAAAGTTGCTGTCATTGGTACTTATGTCACCCCCAATGTATAATAGTGCCAATAAAAAAAAAAACATCCGTGTCCCTCTTCACATGATTAATGTCATTTGGGCGTGGCCTTTAATGTCACTGTTTAGGGTCACGTACATGAAAAAATTGCTGTCATCGGTGTTTCAGAATTCTACAATGTACAAATAGTAATTCCTAGTTGGTTACATTCATGTCTCTCTTTACTTGATTTTATCATGTTGCTACTATATAAGACCCGCGTGGGTCCCTTGGGGCTGCTGTCTGGGATTATGTACAGGATAAAGTTGCTGTCATTGGTATTTATGTTACCCCCAATGTATAATAGTTCCAATAAAAACAAATTCATTCGTGTCCCTCTTCACATGATTAAATGTATTTGGGCGTGGCCTTTAATGTTACTGTTTAGGGTCACGTACATGAAAAAATTGCTGTCATCAGTGTTTCAGCATTCTACAATGTACAATTAGGAATTCCTAGTTGGTTTCATTCATGTCTCTCTTTGCATTATTTTATCATGTTGCTACTATAAGACCCCATGTTGCTACTATATAAGACCCCATGGGTCCCTTGGGGCTGCTGTCTGGGCTTATGTACAGGATAAAGTTGCTGTCATTGGTATTTTTGTTACCCCCAATGTATAATAGTTCCGATAAAAAAAAATTCATCCGTGTCTCTCTTCACATGATTAAATGTATTTGGGCGTGGCCTTTAATGTCACTGTTTAAGGTCATGTACAGGTAAAAGTTGCTGTCACCTGTGAGATTATTGCAAGTATCTACCTGGGAGTAATATCCAATTATTTTTATCCATGTCTCTCTCCACATGATTAAATGCATTATTTAAGCCCCTATTTCATTTCCCCCAGCCCGCTTGTACAGGATGTGCCCCGGCAGCAATACTGCATATTGTATCTTGGCCCTATACTATCATGACCAGACCATCAAACCTTTTGTCTCTTTTCACATGATTAAATTTTCTGGGCTCCTGGTCTAATACACAAGCTCAGCTGGTGAGCAACCTAAATCTTTCTTAATGATAGTACGAAGACCAAGCATGACCAAAGGTTAACTGTGTGTTGGGCCTTTAATGACACCTTCAACTGACGGTGGAACCGCTCCACTAATCCGTTGGCTATGGGGTGATAAGCGGTGGTACGTATGCGCCGAGTTCCTAACAAACCAACTAAAGACTTAAATAAAGCAGATTCGAACTGCCTACTTCGATCGGTAGTAAGTGTTGATGGAACACCAAACCATGAAACCCAAGTGGAAACAAAAGCTTTAGCAACCATCTCGCTGTAATATTGGTGATGGGAACCGCTTCCGGCCATCTGGTGAAACGATCGATGCATGTTAGAAGGTATGTAAAGCCCTCTGAAGAGGGCAGGGGTCCGATAAGATCGATATGGACATGGTTAAACCTAACGTCTGGGGAACTGAATGTACTTACTGTAAGGATTTATGGAATGCCGATGCACCTTACACCTCTGGCACTGCAAACATGATTTTGCCCACTGACGGACATCCTTGGTCATACCAGGCCACACGTAACGGTTACTAACTAATTTCAAGGTAGCCCGAACACCAGGATGGGACAATGAATGTAATGCATTAAAAACAGTGCGACGCATACTCTGAGGGACAAAGGGGCGAGGGTGTCCTGTAGTCATGTCACACACAATAGTACTCTCGCCTGTAGGTATTGGGATCTTTTGGAACTTGAACACAGGATTAACACTTGGCTCCTGCAATTCTCCATCCATCTGCTGTGCACTGGCCATCGCTGCATAATCAATAGTAGAAAGGGCACTAATAGTAATGCGTGATAATGCGTCTGCTACTTCATTCTGCGATCCTTTAACATGCCGTAAGTCGCTAGTGTACTGGGAAATAAAGTCTAAATGACGTATTTCCCTGGGAGAGTATCTGTCGGAACTTGTGCGAAGTGCAAATGTAAGGGGTTTATGGTCTGTAGAATAAAGAATGACCGAGCCTCCAAAAGTGCCTGAAATGTCGAATGCCTAAGTAAGCTGCAAGCAACTCCCTTCCGAAAGTACTATACCTGCTCTCGGCTGGCGTCAATCAACGAGAGAAAAAACCGAGAGGCGACCAAACTCCATCGACCAGCTGTTGAAGAGCACCACCTACTGCAAAATCCGATGCATCAACTACTAAGCAGAGATCAACGTCTGCCCGAGGGCAAAACAAGAGGGTTGCCGTAGACAATGCTGCCTTTATCGCATGAAAAGCAGTCACAGAATCAGGAGGTAGCTGCACCTTCCGTTTAGGTTGCCCTTTAAGCAAGTCAGTTAATGGGCGTATAAGCTCGGCACAGTGGGGAACGAACCGACGGTAATAATTAATTAACCCTAGGAACTCTCGAAGCTGTTTAACCGTGTCAGGAATTGGGAAATGTTCGATAGCTTCTACCTTACTATGAAGGGGACGAATACCAGCTGAGCTCACTGAATGGCCTAAGAATTCCAGGTCAGGAACACCCAGTACACATTTCGATGGCTTTACTATTAAACCAAACTCGTCGAGCCGTGTAAATAACTGACGGAGGTGACTGTCGTGCTCAGCCGGGGTTCGACTGGCGACCATCAAATCATCTAAATAGGCGTAAACAAATCCCTTGCACAACACTGTCAATAAACCGTTGGAAAGATTGCGCAGCATTGCGAAGGCCGAAGGGCATGCGCAAAAATTCAAATAGGCCGAAGGGTGTGGTAACTGCAGTCTTCTTGACATCGTCGGGGTGCACAGGGATCTGATGATAGGCCCTAACTAAATCTATTTTTGAAAATATCGTGCACCCATGCAGGGAGGATGTGAAATCGTGGACATGTGGAATTGGGTACCTATCAGAGATGGTGATAATATTCAGTGCTCTATAATCGCCACAAGGGCTCCAATCTCCAGACGTACCCTTAGGTACTATATGAAGGGGCGACGACCAGCTACAATGCCTAATTGGAGCATATGCTCAAGCTCTGCACGAGCAATTTTCAAATTGCCAGGGGCAAGGCGGCGTGGCCTAGAATACACAGGAGTAGAAGTAATGCATATGCGATGGGTAACGTCATGTTTAATAGCTATATCCTTAAATCGCGGGCTGGTGAGGGCAGGAAACTCGCATAAAATACTATGAAGTGGCGAAAGCAATTCGGGCTTCGCAAAAACATGACAGAGAGAGCGAAAATGGAATGACATACTATTAACACTCAAATGCGTGGTACCATCCCGAAGTTTGCGCTGCCTAAGATCAACAATGAGGTTAAAGTGTTGCAGGAAATCGGCACCCAGTATTGCAGCTGGCACGTCAGCAACGACGAAAATCCATCGAAACGTACGTCTCAAATCAAAATCAAGGGCCAAAGAGCGGTCACCATAAGTAGGTATATCAGAAAGATTGACCGCCTGGAGCACAAAATCGCTCATACCACGTAGCCTATCTTGTCGGGAAGAAGGAAAAACACTCACCTCAGCACCCGTATCAACTAAAAATTTAAACCCAGACGATTTGTCAAAAACATGAAATAGGCGACTTTCCTCCAAAATGCCAGTCGAAGTCGTCGCATCTATTCGCTGGCCTTGGCGTTTCCCGAAGGCTTGAATGAGCAGGGGGAACGGCATCTGCGCGCAGCTCCGCCAAAGCGAGCATGATACCAACAAAGGTCATGTACTGGACGTGGGGATGAAGTACGGGATTGTCGTTGCCGACTATTGCTCCTACCCCGAACCTGACGGGGAAATTGAGAGAAGTTAGTTTACTCACTTCATCACGCAGTTGCTGAATTTCCGAGGGGCCTTCAACGGGGTATACACGACGGGAACTAGGGCGAAGGGCCGAAACTGGTGCAACCGTGGGAGGGGTAGACGGAGCTACGTCCAAAACCTTACCGGTTAAAGCACCATCTGAGACGGGTAACAATGTGGCAATAGTCGTAGGCGGTAGTGCGACCTCCAAAATTCTGTCCGCCAACGATGCCAAGTCATTAAGCGGCATGTCATCTCTTGTGGGGACCAGTATTAGTTGAACATTGGTTGGCAATCATTGCACAAACAGTTGCTTCAAAATAGAAGGCTCCAGTTCACGCTCCTCCAACAACTGTTGCATCTTGCGTAATAACTGACTTGGCTTACGGTCCCCCAGTTCCTCGGTGGTTAACAGTTGGTGTAAGCGTTTCTGCTCGGACATGGATGTTCGTTTCACCAACTCATCCTTCAACCTGGTATACGGCATATCTTGGGGAGGATTAAGCAATAAATCTCGCACTTCCTGTGCAATGTAAGTCTGGAGGGAAGCAATAACATAAGCATAACGTGTCGCTTCGACAGTAATTCCTCTAGTGACGAACTGAGCCTCAACTTGGGCAAACCAAATAAGAGGATCGTTGGGCCAAAACGGCGGTAATTTTAAGCTAACGGCGGCTAGGCCTAGGCCTACCGCGGGGGGTGTAGCAGCTGGACTAGGAGCTGGTACTACGCCTACAGTCGGAGATTGAACAGGGGCGTGGCCTACTGACGGGCCCAAATGCTGTTTCCATCGGCAACTTAAAGCCTCATTAAAGGCTAAACAAGCCTCAAATAATTGGTCCGAACACCTTCCAACCGTTCTACTGGGAATTCGTACTACTGTGAAAGAAGATTTTGGACACACTGTTGCTGAAAGACTGTACGGTACAACGTTAACCCTCCCAGGCGAATTTTTTACATCATCAGATATACCTACTTTGGACCCTACTAATTATATCGACCGATTAAGGCGCACTATTCAAGACATACAACCAACAACCACGCGTTTACAAAAATACAACCATTATATACCCAATGATTTACACACTTGCACTCATGTTTTTGTTCGCAAAGACGCAGTCAGGAAGCCATCCACCTTATACTGGACCATTTCGCGTAATATCAAGAACACCTAAACATTTTATGCTCGATCTAGGGAATCGACAGGACAATATTTCGATTGACCGTTTAAAATGTGCATATTTGGACACTCATAATTTGGACATTGTAAATAATAATAATTTTTCTTTTCAATCTACTAATGTTAAGGATAAAGATAAAACCACTGCTATTGAACCTAGAATTACTAAATCTGGCAGGCATGTACATTTCTCTAAGCGATATGTAAATTTTGCTCGTTAGTTTTCTTTTGCTAACTCACTGAAGGGGGCTCCAGTAGCAGTTTCATACCACTACAGTATTAGCAAACATGGTGTGTGTCTTTTAGAGAATTTTCACTTAACTTTAATTATTTAACCATCTTTGTATATAAAGTCCAACGACCTCATCTGCACATGGTAAGGTCGTTTAGACAGCTACCTAAGACCCCCTTAAAGATAATAAATTGATTAAGCAGTCTGCATTTTTTGGAATGTGGTCACTCCCCTGGCATAAAATAAGGCCACTGTAATTCTCAATTCCTATTGGTCATAGGGAGTGATTGGTGATGCCATATATATCACAACTATCTAAACCTTTGGTACTCAGTTGAATTACACCTTTTGATAAACAGTACGTCTTTATTGTTTCAACTTGTATATTCTTTATTGTTTGCCGATCTACACCTCAAGTGTTTTTTTTTTTATCTACCATACGTTTTTCACCTGGAAACCTCAATGTCATTACCTTCCGAAGCACGGCGGAAAAACCTGCAAAAAAAAGATAATTTTTTTACCATGTTTTGGACAATCACCATTATAAAAGTTGGTTTTTATTGAATATATTAGTAGTTTTGCATCCGACGTGTGGTCTCGAATGGTCCCGTGTGTTCCGTGTGGTATTTAGTAGGACCGATTTAAAATTAGTCCATACTTTCGTACAAATAACTTAATTAGAACCCGAAGAAAAGTACTTCAAATTCAATATGAAGTATGAACAATTAAGGAATTCATTGAATCAATGGACCCTCATAAAAAAAAAAAAAAACAAAAAAAAAACTGAATGTTTAATAGGAATATTCTAGACCTATTTTAAAGACTCAAGGAACAAATTCAGATGTAGGCCTACGCCAGGCCTCCTCCTACTACTAACCTACTAGGCCATAGCCTAGTCTAGTTATGAAATCATCGCACGATTTTACCTGTCTGCATGCACCGACCAAAAGGAAGTCAGTGACTGTATTCTCTCTCGAATGCTGAAATGTTTATTTCTTTGACGAAAGTCTATCAAAATAGCATTACAAACAAGTTCTTTCTAACACAATACAAATTACAATAGTTATTCATGGTACTGCTGATGTGTAGTTAATTAAACGCGTACTGCAGGAGCAAAAATCAACATACGTACAGCTAAATGTAAATACGCACACGTATATAATACTGATCATATCACTATAGCAACCGATAATTGCTACAACAGTTGGTTATAAAAAACTAAAATTAAAAGACGGCGATTGATTTATAAAACAATTAGTAGATCATGCATCGTACACTAAATGGAAAATTATTATACTTAGGTTAGATTTAATGCATTCACAATGTTTTTCAAGCATTAAATTTAACCTTCGTGTACTATGCGGAGCTCTACTTATTATGTAACCAGGGGTAGCGCCAGAGGGGGCTGGAGGGGCTATAGGCCCACCCCCTCCCCCCCCCCGTCGGGGAGGAGTAAATTTTGTTGAGGAATAAACAAATAAAAAAAAATATTTACCTTCATTAAACTATTTTTGTTAACTTTTTATCACAATAATAATAATAATAATAATAATAATAATGATAATAATGATAATAACATTAATAATAATAATAATAATAATAATAATAATAATAGTTCAATGAGACTAATTAAAAATAATTTGCGTTCTGTTATGACAAATGCTCGTTTGGATAGCCTCATGATGGTTGGAATACATCTTGATAAGGGAAGCAACCTCGACCTTGACAGCGTTGACAAATGCAAAATTTCCAAAATGCAGAATTTCACTTTCAAGAATGAGGATTTGAAAATAAATTAAATGGTTGCACTTGCATACTCTTTGTTTCTTATTTCATTCAAAATGTTTTGGTTTTGGAAGCTGATTTCGACATTAGAAAACATAGCCTACATGAAGTCATATTATAGTAGCTCGATGCCTATCAAATAAGCAATAAAAAATCGCCATAATTCGTCAAGTATCCGTGGCTTCCAGGGGGCTTTGCCCCCTGGACTCCCAACGGGTGCCTTAGGCGGCCCCCTGGATCCAGCCAAGTGAGATTAGATTCGCTCCACTAACCCCCTATCGGGGCCTTTAGCTCCTCCATCGGGCAGGTCCTGGCGTCATCACTGTATGTAACCACTATAATACTCAGGTCCAGTGGCGTATGGTATGGGCAGTGCAGTCAGTGCGTGCACAGCACTGGGGCCCGGGGCTACTGGGGGCTCGTTCAATAGGTCTAATGATCTAAAAATATAACTTTAACAAAATCCTATTTAAACTTTAAAAGGACCCTTCAATAATATTAGTTTTTAGATAATTATTGATTATATTTATTGCAATTCGTCCCTTATATAACGTAGTGGCGAATGTGGAAAAGTGCATTTTGAGAAAAACGCATTTAAAGACTTTTTAAAATAGTAATTTTTATTAGCATACCTTCTTTTATATGAAATTGCCTAAATTTCTATATGGTTGTAGTACATTGCCTCCTAATCCTGTGTATAAAATATATGACCATAATAACGATTGGTTAATTAGCAATTCATCATTAAACTTATTCATCACTTCGAAAAAAAAAATTAACGTACAAATTGCAGTAATTTAACATTCGCCACACATTCGCCACTTTGTGGGGGGAAAATCAAACCAACTAACATTCGCCACTGGAAATTCAAGCCAGTGGGTGCGTTTTAGCGAGCAAGGTGAGAACCTTAAGCCACGGGACCTGGGCCATCTTGGAATCCCTAGGGGTGCAGGGGCAGAGCTCTGGTGGGGTGTGGGTGCAAACATCTCCGAAGCGCCAATAAATTTGGATTTTGAGTGGATTTGCCGTACGATTGAAATAAAAAAGGTACTGGGTTTGGCACAGGCGTAGCACGAGGGGAGAACGGAGGGGGGGGGGGTTCAGGGCGCCCCGTCGGGTCGGGTAGATAAAACACAATTCGTAGGGGAGAAAAAAAATTATATGTATTTTCATATTAGTTTATTTTAAAATCGATTAAATAAGCCTTTGAAACCCCTAAATTGTCAAAATTTTCGGGGATTCGCCCCCTGGACCACTTTAGAAAGAAGCGACGTTTCACCACGCCTACCACTGATTTGGTCTACAGGAGCTCGAGCTCATGCTTCGTACAGGTCATTCCATTCGTAGAAAAAGCCTTCATAACACCGGCTGTATAAAATTTATTATAAGATTGAAAATGTTAATCTTATTACTGTAGTCAAATATTATTTCCACGTTTAAATTATTGTTATATACATAGTTAATATATATTATAGTAATTTAAAATGTATATTTATATTATAAAATATTGTTAAAATAAGAATACTGTTTACGTCTCAAATAAAAATATATATTAGTTGTATATAAACTATAACATAATATGAATGTCTTATTTGTAAAATATTTTAAATGTGAAACAAATGATCATATAGTATTTGTATTGGTCTTAGATCGTTTAGAGGCATAATAATATGACAAATATAATGTTAGTGTTAAAATGTTTTTTATATAATAAAGGATACAGGGAGAAAGAAGAAAAGCAATAAGATCCGGAGTGGCTCAAAATTGTACCGAAAATTATATAATATTGATAATAATTAATAATTATATAGTATATAAATATATATATATTCCAGGATTTTTTTCAAAGAGTGGTGGAATTTCATTAAATGTTGCCCTCAAAATTTAAAGGGTGGTGCGCTAAATGTTAAAGGTTGGATACATTTAGTACTATTTATGGTATCGGACACGACTCAGCATGACCCGTGTCAAACAATTTAAATTTCATTTATTCGATACCTTTAATTTAACTTATTAATGCAAATAATATGTGTACACTTAAATAACCTGTTCAAATCTCTATCCACATCAACACATAGTGATACGCATCATTGGATATATATAAAACACACTCCATCTTGTAGGTATTAGTTTTGATGAATTGTTACCTACAAGATGGAGTCTGTTTTTTATATATACAAAGATGCTTATCACTAAATGTTGATGTGGATAGAGATTTGAACAGGTTCTCCCTAGAGTCCAATGTCATGTCCTCCGAATCAGACGTATATTTAGTTGACTATTAAAAGATTTAGTGCTTCTTTTTAAAATTTATTTACTAAGCTACATCACTGCACACAGAACGAGCAAAGGTAACAGAAAAACAATACAGAAAAAGCAGCAAAAGGGAATAGATGAACAGGTTTCAAGCACTGCCTACTAAAACCATGTAACAATATGAAATATTTGCATATAGGCCTAGTCATGAGAAAACACAATCAACTCACTGTACCTCTTTCAATATTGATCGATTCAGACGGAAGCAACATGCTCATTGTAATTTAAATATTGAGAACCTTCCAAGTAGGATTATGCTTATTAAAAAGCACTATAAAAAACATGTTCATCGTCATATCGTCAGCTGCATGTTGCAGGTTTTCAATGAACGCAATCAACTCACTGTACTTCTTTTAATATTGATCGATTCAGACAGAAGCAACATGCTCATTGTAATTTAAATATTGGGAACCTTTCAATAGGATTATGCTTATTAGAAAGCAATATAAAAAAAACATTCTCATCGTCATATGGGCCTATTGCAATACACTGAGAAACAAAAAGCGGCAAGTTGTACGTTCAGTATGGTAATTATTCAGACTCCGTCGTCAAAAAGCACAATCTAACAATATTTTCATCTTATTAAAATGATAATTAAAGTGTTTTGCCTACAAGATTGAGTCTACACACTTAAATGTCAAATGAACTCATCAAAATATTTAAGCCTACTACTTCTCGAAAATAGAAGTAAACACCAACACATTAATCTGTTGTGAGTTTTTATTTTACATTTCTGTGTTAATTAGAAATAAACGGAACATGTGAATATATAAAAGCCATCATATACAGGTGCGGATCCAGACCTTCGCCCAGTTCGCCCAGGAGAAGGTCAGGGTGAGAAATAAAAATACAATGTTGATAATTTTTCCAACAATCATACTTAATTTCCTTGACACATATATTGAATATTACCATTAGGACATTGTTTAAATCCACACTAGCCTATATTTTTTTTCTCTTTCGTGGCGTAACCACCACATTTATTTCAACAATCTTCATTAAAAAGGAACAATACAATATTTCCTTTTTTTTCCAAGTTCTTTTCATTCCTTTCTTTTTTTTTTAAATATTTATATAATTCAATGACAACAGTACTATCAAATTATTATTATACACACAAATATATTTTTACATATACACACACAAACATCAATATATATATATATATATATACATGCATACATACGCAATCAAACACATATGTATCTATATATACATACATACACATACATAAACATATATCCCATATATAAATTTTTATTCCAATTTTCATTCATTCAACTAATAATTACATAGCTGAAATTAAGGAGGTAACCGTAATTGTGATACTAGAATCAGTTTTCTTATATTTTGTTTTAACAGTTAAACATTTCATCATACATTTACCACATGTCGATTTACTAGGCCTATATCTTTAATATTCTTATGAATGTATTCCTTTTATTCTTATGAAAAGAAATACATTCACACATAAATAAAATATCTTCATTGTGTAATGGTAATTTTTAAGCTTATGTCATATCAGGTATCTCAAATGTCATTCATTCATTAACAGAGTATTGATTGTCAGAACTAAAGTTCCACTTTTTCAGAGATTTCAGAATTTTTGCTTTATACAAACAGAATGAACCTACAGTAATGAAATTATTTATATACTGTTTATTTCTTCCAGTTATAACATTATCAAATGTTATATTGATTGTCAGAACTAAAGTTCCACTTTTTCAGAGATTTCAGAATTTTTGCTTTATACAAACAGAATGAACCTACAGTAATGAAATTATTTATATACTGTTTATTTCTTCCAGTTATAACATTATCAAATGTTATATTTACTGGTGTGATTAATCTATTAATTGAGTCCCATACAATTTGGGCATTTACACATTCATAGAGTAAATGTTTTTCATCTTCAACTTTATTACATAAAACGCATTTATCAGTATTTATGACGTTCCACTTGTAAAGTCTTTTATTTGTTGGTAGAATTTTATGTAGTAATCTAAAATTAAAGTGTGCGAGCTTCCTTTCTTTTGTTTTGATGACCCTTTTTATCCAAATGTTTTCCCTTGCAACTTTTTTTTTAAATATTCTTTCCCAATTTAGTTGCGCTGTAGATGGAAATGTGCATTTGTTTTTAATTATACTCTTATATATGTCTTTGGTTTTTAATTTGCTTATTATAAAAAGGGTGTTATTATCTATATTGGTAGCGGGAGCAGTGTCCGGATTTTGATTTTTTATTATGCTTTTCCAATTACATGGGATCGCATTCTTTAGCATGGAAAATTTGGCTAACCAGTTTTGTTTTTTCTTAAGGTTTCTTTAAGATATCTTTGATTTTCACAAAGCCCGAGTCAATCCAATGTTTAAAGTACAAAGGTTTGTTTTTTGAGACGACTAGATCATTTCCCCATAGGTTTTGTTCTATAATGTCATTAATTGATTTGGGAAGTTGTTTTGTCTTGTTAAAGACAGTTAAGGACTCTAACATTTCTTTATAAAAAGAAGGCAATTTATTTAAGATTGTACCTTTTGGATCATTTAAATTTGACATATTTAGGTAACATTCAGCAGGACCAATTTTGGACAAATAAAACAATAGTATTTCTTTCCATTTGCCCATGTCTATGTTAAGCAATCTTTTAATCCAACTTATTTGTAGAGACTTTATTTGAGACTGGCAGTCTACCATTTTTAAGCCACCATATTTATAATCTGTAAATAATGTTGTTCTCTTTATTTTCTCTGTTTTACCACTCCATAGAAAATTAAAAATTAATTTATTAGTTTTTTTAATTATTTCTTCAGGCGTTTTAATAATGCTAGCATTATATATCAGTTTTGACAAACCAAGTGTCTTTATTATTAAAACTTTACCAAGAAAAGAAAGGTTTCTCTTATTCCATGTGTCTAGAAGTCTTTCTAGGCTTAACATTTTGTCTGTCCAATTTTTTTGGTCGCATAATTCTTGGTCATGACCGAGGTAGATTCCTAAAAACTTAATGGGCTCTTTTGTAACCCAACATAGACCATAGGGCTTATCTTGTCTATTCATCTATCTACCAAGCCACATGCCTTTTGTTTTGCTTTTTTTTCAGTTTCATTCCAGTGACCTTACAGAATGATTCTATTTATTTTAAACTCTTGTTTAAGCTAGTGTCATTATTAACGAACAGCACTGTGTCGTCGGCAAGTTGTGCAATTTTAACTTCTGTTATTGGTAATTTGATACCACTTATGTTTTTATCACTATTTAAATCAGCTGCCATAACTTCAGTTACAATTATGAATAATAGGGCTGATAGGGGACACCCTTGTCGTATTCCTTTTGACATTTCAAAGTATTGGGAAATCCACCCACTATTTGTTATTATACATTCTGTCTTTGTATATAAAGTATCGACCCATTTAATAAATGAATTTCTAAAATTATACTTTTTTAGAGTTAACATCATAAATTATCGACTGATTGAATCGAACGCTTTTCGAAAATCTGAAAAAACCAGGGCACCATTGGCGTTTTCTCTTTCTGTATAATCTATGATATCCTGGACTAATCGTACATTTTCTCCCGCAAATCGACCTTTTATATATCCCCTTTGATCAGTATTTATTATGGATTTTATAATATTTTGCAAACGTTTTGTTAAGACATCTGTAGCTATTTTATAGTCAATGTTCAGTAATGATATCGGTCTCCAATTATCAAGACTTTCTCTTTCCCACTTTTTAAAGATAAGATTTAAAACACTCCTCCTTTGTGTTATTGATAATTTATTTTTTGTATAACAAAAATTTAATGATTCGCAGACGATGGGACCAATTTCTTTCCAGAAATGTCTATAAAATTCGACAGTGATACCATCACTGCCTGGCGATTTATTAAGATGCATTGACATAATAGCGATTTCACATTCTGGTAAGGTAAGTTCCCCTTCCAAGGACTCTTTTATTCTTCAGCCAAGGACGCTGTTTTTATGTTATTTAAGTATGTAGTGCATTCATTCTGGTCAATATTTTCGTTCGAATAAAGATTAGAGTAATAATTTACTTGTTCACTAAGTGTTTCAGTTGTTGAAGAAGTATATGACCCATCTGACCTTTTTAATCTTTTAATTTGCTTTTTTGTTTCATTATATTTTTCAAGTCCAAGAAAAAATTTATTATTTCTTTCACCCTGTTCTACCCATTGTTCTCTGGATCTTATTTGGGCGCCTTTGGCTTCTAATTGATAAATGTTTTCAAGTTCATTCTTTTTAAATTGCAACTTTATTTCATCATCTTCGCAATGGTTATTTATCAGATTTATATTAAGTTGGTCTATTTCATTTATAATTTCGTATTTTATGTTGTTATTTTTCTTATTTAGTTCTTTCCCGTATTTAATACTATACTCTTTGATTCGTATTTTGATCAGTTCCCATCTATCTCCAGGGTTTAAATTTGTGTGTTCCATTTCACTCGTAGTATTTCTAATAATCTCTTTTATTTTACTACAATAAATTTCGTCATTAAGATGATTTGCATTAAATTTCCATAGACCAGGGCCTCTTTTTTCTGATTTCAGGTCCAATTTAAATGAAATAGCCTGATGATCTGTAAGGATTGATGGACGTATGTCACAAGACTCTACATGGTTATCAACTATAATATTGGAAACAAACCAAAAGTCTAATCGCTTATAAATTTGGTTCACTTTCCTGCGCCAAATGAATTGTATTTTTTTTGGGGATTAAGTTCGCGCCATATATCAACGAGTTGCAGCATATCAGTAAAGCGTTTCATTGTATAAGCTGAAGTGTCAATTTTTTCTACACTACCTTTTTGGTTTAAGTTCCTATGCAAAATACAATTCATGTCTCCAGCAAGAATTATTCTATCATTTTTGGTGTCAGAGGATTGTTTAATAATTCGTTGTAAATCTCTGAAAAAAGAGCTTCTTGTTTTAGTTTAATTTGGTGCATATACATGAACAAAAATATATGTGATATCTTGTATCGATACTTTTAAGCAAATGTATCTACCGTTCTCATCATCAATACGTTTATCCATCAATGTATATTCGAAATTGGGTTTAAATAGAATTGAGACTCCTCTACTGAACGAGGTACCAAAACTATGAAAACAATCTCCTTTCCATACAAAATCGTATGGATTTAATTTTTTATGAGTGAAATGTGTCTCTTGAACAAAGAATACATCTGCTTTTTGATCGGTTGCCCACCTATATAATTTACGTTGTTTTGCTACATCATTTAAGACTCTTACATTAGGAGAAATAAGATGCAAAGACATAATTAATATTTAAAATAATATTTAAATGAATGTATAAAAATTTAAAGGAGATTTTTTTTTCTCAGTGGTAAATAACATGAATTTTGTACTTTCCTATTTAGTTTATTGGATGAAATTAAAGAAAGCATTGTTAACAAGTCGATAGGATACATAAACATTATGATCACATTTTTTTTTAGTGCAGAATTTTAAACAGGTTTTAAGAAATTATCAACAAGGTACATCAATTTAAGGGTAACTTCGTAAAGTAAAGACAATGTTAACGTCCCTTCTTGTTTTTCTTTATTTTGTGTGTTGTTCTTTTCCCTCCAACTTTAGGCGTTGTTGCTTGTGTGGGAGTACTTAAAAGTTCATGGGCGGTGGGTTCATTTACCTTGTCACTAGCCTATGTCTTACACTTTTACACTGATTGTACTGTAGACCCTACCAGAGGTACATTCCCATTATGGTCTTCCATATCTATAGCGCATGATACTGTGCATGACAAACGTTACATAACCACCCACTACTAATTCAGAGTCGCTCAGCTCAGTCGTACATGTGTCTATGTTGGCACTGATGCTGTGTGTTTTAACATTGTTTTAAATTAATAACCTTTCAGACATTTCACATGAACAACAAAACGAATGAAAATATATTTGGCTTAGCTGTTGTTTTCAGCAACAGTGAGGTATGCAGGATTTAAGAAAGGAGGGTACTGATGAAATGAGAGTTCACACTACGCCAACGCCACCATGGTTGGCGGTGACGCGAAAATTTCAGTATTTTATACTTCTGGATGCCCGGAAATGGAACTTAAATTTACCTTTTAATTCTTTTTATTCTTGACGAATTTACTAAATAAAACCGTACCCGAAAATGGTACTTAAATACTTAGAATTATAAAAACTACTACAGGTATATCCAACTGAGCCCCACCATGGTTGGGGCTCAGGTGAGAAATGTTTGAGAATTTGAGACTCGTATAGATGCTTAAAAATAGCACTTGAATAGTACAAAATTTACGATACCCCACCATGGTTTTGGGAGGCAGATGAGTAAATTTTAAGAAGTTGAGACTTTAGATGCCCGAAAACGGCACTAAAATTTATGAAAACTACCAATCCATCCACCTCAGCCCATCATGGTTGAGGCTGAGGTAAGACAATTGTAAGAATTTGAGACTTTTAGATGCCGGAAAATGGCACTTTAATATATAAAAACTACGAAAATTACTATATCCACCTGAGCCTTATCCATGGATGAGGCTGAGGTGAGAACATTTTAAGAATTGGGGACTTTTAGATCATTCCTGATGATGAAATGATTAATGTCGAAATATTGAATCCCGACACGATCGCGTGCATTTCGATGTATACTATCTTATCTGAGATTAATCAGTGGACCTTTCGGTTTTTTGGGACTTTTAGATGACAGAAAATGGCACTTTAATACATACAAACTAGGAAAATTACTATATCCAGGCACCCTGAGCACCCCCACCCCGCATACGCCACTGCAGCAATATTCTTCCTTGTCTCTCTCCCTCCTCCTCTCTCTATCTCTCCCCATCGGGCACACCCGGTTAATTATGAGCAAAGTTATAACTTTTCTTTATGACTGTCCTCCACAAATCTCTGTTTTCCAGAATTTGTAGAATGTACTGCCGCTATGTGTTTAGATCCTTTTCTAATTGCTTGATGTATATAGCCGGGGCCGTCTTTGCTTCCTTTTCCCATTGGTAGAGCAGCTAAGGAGAAAAATCGTACACTTTTGGAAGAAAGCATGAAACTTCCCACAGTGATAATATGACACCTAAAGATCATTAAAAAAAATAGACCCCAAAAAATAAGCCGCTTAGTGGCTGCCATCTTGAAATTCAAAATGGCCGCCAAAATATTGGATTTTTATCAATAATCTTCATATCTACAGCACCTAGCACTGTCATTTAAAGGTATTACCTATCTTTTCAATATCAGGGAGTATTATGCAATCATCAGAAATTATGTCAGATGGCCGCCATATTTTATTTCAAGATGGCTGCCAAAATATTGTTATTTTTGTCATTATCTTCATATCTACAGTAACGTAACAGTCAATCACACCTTTAACTATGTTTTTAATATCAGAGATTATCATGCAATCATCTGGAAATTATGTTAGAAGGCCGCCATATTGGATTTCAAGATGGCTACCAATGAAAGTTCCTTTTTCAGTTGTATGAAAAAGTTTCTCGAACGTGTAGCCACTTACTACCACTTACTATATCAGTAGGTCATATCAGTGCACCGCAGAGTCCTATACGATAAAGCGGCATATCTCACTCCCAGATACTTCTGTCATACGACCTGTCTCTTATACACATCTAGATGTGTATAAGAGACAGGGACGTTAAAAACCACGCTCCTAGTCCAGATTTCTGCGACAATCTCACAAAAATGAGAGGCAGGCCATTGCCAATGGCAGGCCATTGCCAACCAGCTGATAAAGGCTCTGCCACTGTCGTAATGGACATTAAATTCTATGAGGAGGAGATTATTATACTTTGTTTTCGGCGACGGTCATTACTTTCAAATTCATGGCACAGCGATGGGCACTAAAATGGCTCCATCTTTTGCTAACTTATTTATGGGACAATTTGAGGCCAATTTCCTGTCCCTACAGCCCAAGAAATCAGATGTTTGGTTTCGTTACATTGATGATATCTTCATGATCTGACCCATGGTGAAGATAGTTTGGATACGTTCCTATTGAACATTAATTCGGCTCATCCCACAATCAAATTCACTGCTAACAAATCCACAAGCAGTGTAGATTTTCTGGACATCACCGTGACCATGGAAAATGGTGCACTCAAAACTGATCTCTTCTGTAAACCCACGGATAAGCATATGTACCTGCTCACTAGCAGCTGTCATCCCCCGCACTGTACAAAAAACATTCCGTACAGCCAAGCATTGCGCATGAAACGCATTTGTTCTTCGGATTTAGATTTTCAGAATCGCACAGAAGAGCTATCCGGACATCTCCGGAATAGAAATTATCATCGAGGACCCATCGAAAATGCTGTAAAAAAGCAAAGGACATACCTCGTGCTCAAACACTGACGTACAAACCACGTCAGCGATTGACCAGAGTGCCACTGGTCACTACCAATCACCCTAGGTTACCACCACTAAGGGCTATAATTCAGAAACATATGCCCATTTTACAGACCACAGAACGTCTTAGGTCTGTTTTTCCGGATACACCCTTCATAGCCTATCGCAGACCACCTAACCTTCGTGATATATTAGTACGATCTAAATTCAAGAGGCAAATTAACTCTTGCGACAGCCATAATTTGGGTAGTCATCTTTGTGGTTCATCACGCAAAACATGCTCCTTTGCTTGATTCTACACAATCATTCAAGAGCAACCAAACAAACCACATATTTCGGATAAGGCAATCGATTAATTGCCTAACCAAAAATGTCATTTATCTCATATATTGTAATATTTGTGGTAAACAATATGTCGGAGAAACAAAATACACTTTCCGTATGAGATTGACACAACACAGATCAGCTATCAGAACATCTAAGCTTGATAAACCAGTAGCCGAACATTTTAATTTAGCTGGTCATTCAATTTCAAATTTCAGAGTGATTGCAATTGACCATAATGCCAATTATCGCGAAGATAAAAAGAATCACTGGGAACTTTTACTTAAAACCACCACACCATTTGGACTCAATATTAGGAACGTTCTCCCAGTACACTAAATTAAACCTATGGTATTCCAAATTATTCTGGATAAATCATTTGGCTTATTCATTGAGGCATGCCTCTAAAGTTTAGTTTTGGCCTTCCTGCTTACTTGTTTAGGCTGTTTATTCTAATCCCACCTAGCCTATTGTTTCAATCATGCTTGCATGAAATTCTCAGTTTATACTATCTGGCTTTTTCAGGACTAGTGTTGTCCGAAAGCTCTGGTTCTATTTCTGGCTGTTTACTTACGTTTACTTTTTAGCTGTTGCTTATCATTTTTGTATCGCTACCGAGATCCAGCCATTGTTTCCCACAGCATTGTTGTTTTTCAGTATTTTGCCTTTTAATCTGTATCTATGACCAACGGTTATTGGGATATGATATGCTACGGCGTACCTAGGGCCAAAGGTCAGAGGCATCGTTTCCTGTCACTTTTGGTCAAAAAGTTACATTAGTGCATATAGACACATGCATGTTCTGAACAATTTGAGGCCAAAATTAAGTCTCTACGATTATCCGTTGCCAAGATATATGATCCCTACTTTTAGAGAGCCTTATAATTCAAATTGGCGGCCATAGTAGGCGTCAGAAACTCTTGGCAAACAACTTTTGTTTTAATGTACACATATCAAAGATATTTTGTGCCAAGTTTCATGCTTTGATAATTAAGTGCACAGCTTGGACCAGATGTGTATAAGAGACAGGATTTATCATTTGAAGAACTTCTGTCCAACGCCATACTTGCAAGTGGAGTGTGTTGTTTACTATTTACATTGGACAAACGGCATAGAAGGTAGTTTGTGATTGGCTGAGGGCCTTGCAGCTAAGCCAAACTTCATTGTTGTTGCCGACTTGTCAAATTATGTTACAATTTAATAGTACAGTATTGCAAAAGCCAGGTAGCCCGGATTGGTGGGTCACAGAATTGAACGTTTTCAATCCTCAACCCACGGTCTAAATTGGTTGGCTCGCTCAGTGCAGCGCACATGGTTTTAGTTTGTCTCAACACACCCAGACAACACCACAGCTCTGTTGTTTAGAATAGGGGAAAAGGGGAATTCCCAAGTTATACCTTTGTCGTATAGGTAATCTTACAATATTTTCATGTTCTTTAGTTAAATAAAAGACATAAAGTGATGAATTAATACACTAGACATATGGTTTTATTTGAACACTTTATTATGACATCGTAAAGTGATGAATAAAAACACTAAACAAATGGTTTTATTCATAGGCCTAGCCTAGGTAACATCGTTCGTTCATACATACGTTTAATGAGCTTTACGTACGTATTAGGTCAAAGGTTACCACAAATTTAACCCAACCTCTATTTTACGAATACCCCGATTTACGTACGCCCTCTGGTCCCGTATCATATGTAAAATCGAGGTTCTACTGTACAGTAATTCCCATGACAAATTTAAAATTCTTCCTCTCAATGTGTTGCGTGGTATTATTTACTTGTTTTCTCAATGCAACAGAATATAAAATAAATAAAAATGAATAAAACAATTCTCGCTTATAGAAACAAACAACAGTGATCAATAATCAATTGATTTAAAAATAAGTAAATTAATTATTCAGGTTCCACGGTAAATACAAATATGTGAGGGGATGATTTTTTTAACATAAGAAGCAGCTAGACGGCCATACTACTACTTTATTTTTGCATATTTTGATATTATTTTTAATAGTGACTGAGCATTAAAGAAAGTATAAGCCTTCCTCCTCTTCCATATACATATTAGTAGAGATTAGACCTAACGGCCACCCATACTAAAAAGATCTATTAATCAACCAGCCAAGTAATCCTACAGCTCAAAATGTAAGCTGTATTTTTCAACAAACATGTGTAAAATGTCAATCTAGTTATTTTTTTAATTTAAAATATCATAAACGACAGGTGTTCAATGTTTGAATAGATAAATTTGAATTCAGTTAAAATTTTACGTAGAAATTGCCTAGGCTAAAAATCAACGCTGCACAAACCACAATGAGCGTATCGTAGGCATCACCTACAGTAGTTTTGATTTCAAACTGACAGGATACTTTCCGTTATTAACTTGCATGTTTGCATGTGTTTTAGCTTCTCTTTAGAGGAAGCTCAACACTACTAATCGTTTTTCGAGCACTGCCTAGTCCTCATCCATATCACTCTCATCGGACTCGGAATCATGTTTTACTAGACTGTTGTTACGAAAGCAGACCATAAAGCACCATACAGTTGAGAGTGCAGTGATTGACATCAATTTGGCCAATGAAATTTCCTTTTTCGAAATCAGTAGACCGTGGAGCGCAAATGTATTTTTCGTATACAGTTCAGAGTGCAACTTTGACATTGATTTGGTCAATGAAATTGGTTTTTTTTTAAAAATCAGTAGACCGTAAAGTGCGAATCACTATTCCGTATACAGTTCAGAGCGCTGTTTTCAGGACGAAATTAAATGGTCTTGTTCTTATCTAAATCATAGGATTATCATTTCTATTCGTAAATGCGCGATTTGTATTTCAGCTGGCCAAAATGCATAAAAAGCGAAGATTTTCGACACAAAATCGGAGTGCGGAGTTTTGCTTAAATAAATGGAGAAACTCCGCCGAAATCTGAGTGGTTGGCATGTCAGTATAACCATATCCAGAACCAGCAAAAATACACAAATACACAAAAAACACTCCTTTAACAGAATTGTATTGCCCTAAGTGTTTTGTCCTTTTTTCATTAATGTAAGGTCTAATCAACATATGTGGCAAAGACAAGCCAAACCAGTTACTTGTAAAATGTGTGTAAAAGTGTTTAAACATACAGCTGTTTAAAGACAAATATATGAGAAATCAGCCTTCGAAGTTTATGATTTCAGGCATTTCATCATCAAATCCTTAAAAATAGGTACCTAAAAAGTACATGTGGCTACTGAATTGTCTTTTGTTTAATGTATTACAATTGTTAGCATGGATTTAAATTGAACCGAATACGGAGAAGCTAGGTCTGCTTCAGGGTGGTGAAAAAAAGTATCAAAAATATTAACATTAATAACAGAAATGACATTTTCAGATAAATTATATAAGTTAAGTCTTCATAAGGAATGGTTTATGAATATGAGGAAAGGCATGTATTGTTTTCAACTAAATAATAAAAGTCAACTAAATAATAAAATATACAAATACAATTTTTTAACAGTTCTTTTTATTTAGCAATATAAAATGTCTTTATTTTGTAAATGCTTGAATAAGCGCTGTGGCGCTTATAACTTATTTGGAGGCTTTAGTGTGGCACTTATTCAAGAGCGGCACTCATAAAAAGAAATATTGGTGTTGCGCCTTTCATGCCCGTTCCCATGTAACATATCTGACATTCGCATAGTACAGTAGGCCTATCATATGTCCAATATCATTGTAAATAAACACTTATAAAGAAATACTTGTATCTTCATGCCAGTAAAGCAACGTTCGTGAAAAATCATGAAAAATGGGTTCAGTGGTAAAGAATAGGACCGTTCACATCAAATTCGTACAGTTTCCAATCCGGACTCCGGATCCGGACTGATGGATCTGAAAGCCATTTGTATCCTGAAATCATATGGTTTTTTTTCTTGGACCAATCAGCAACCAGTTTGGTTGGTTGGATCCAATCGAACGCATAGATACTTAACCTGAACAACCGTGTTCCGTGCGCAATGTGAATGCAGCGTTCAAAATACGTAGCAACTCACGATTTTTTGTCCGGGCTCCGGACCAGATCCGGGCTTGATGTGAACATAGCTTAAGAAGCAGGCTGACTGTTTCTGTGCAGTTTCTTTTATCTTTCTGGCAACATTTTAAAATGCTATTAGGGAAAAAATACTGGACCGATTTTATTTAAACTTGGTAAGACCGGCGGCGCCACCTCCCATTTATAGGGTGTTCACGACATGGGGTCAAAGGTCACATCGGTCATTAGGGTCAAAAAACAAAAAAACATATAAGATACTACTTCTCTCACAAATAACATGGCACAATCTTGTCCTTTGCATATAATTATGCATTGACATAAGACAGAGTATATAGGGTGTTCAGGGATTTGGGGTCAAAGATCATTAAGGGGAATTTTTTTTTTCTTGGGTCATTTTGCAATTACAAGATGCATAATTTAAATGGCAACAAGGTTTTTCCGACTCAGAATTTTATACTGAACAAGAAAAACGTTGGTGCCAATTTTTTCGAAAACATTAACTGGCCGCCATCTTGGAAAACAAAATGGCGGACACATCTATTTAAACATATCATTATCTGGAATCATTGGAAAGGAAATAATGCACTAAATATTTTTTCCCATTACACTAATATCAAAAAGTGAATAGTAACGTAGATATTCACTATTAAACATGTTATTGTCTGCTGCCCTCTATTGGTGAAAATTTCATTTTCGTAGTTCTTTGTACAAATTTAGCTAGATTTCTTAGTTCTAATACAGATACTTTGTAGATTCTTTTTGAAACTGGACTGATACACTGATAACAAAAACAATTTCATTCATGTTTATTAGTTTTTTTCATGAAATATTGGAAAATCATCATTTTTGTTGTGTAAAACCTTTATTCCTGATGATGACATGATTAATGTCGAAATATTGAATCCTGACACGATGGCGTGCATTTCGATACTTGGAGTATGTATTACACTATCTTAGAACCTTTATTGTATTGAGATTGAGTTTCCTGACATATATTTTTTAAGTGCACATCAACACCCAACAGCTGCAATTACATAATATAGATATAAAAATTACATAATACTACAGGATGAAACTGTTACCCTTCAGATACCATGCCGGTATTTCTGGGACCACTATAGCTTCCGGGGGCCAAAAACAAAATCATTTACCAGAAAACATAAGGAACATAAAATTAGATTGCTTGATTTGGAGTTATGTTAATGTTAATCATAATGATTAATATAGTCTGTTATCTACAATCCAAGTTTTATTAGGTGAAACTATCCCCCGCCGGAGACCATCCTAGTACTTCTGAGTTTAGGGTTAAACAAAATCATTTGGCAGAAAAACATAAGGTGACATGAAATATTTTGATACTGAGAGCTATGGATAAGGCCTTTTTTTGTATTTTGTCATTGTAGAATTATTTCTTATTATTTCAATGGGACCATTTCGGAAACAAGCAGAAATGCTTTAAGGGTTATCCTGAAATTCTCTAATTGTTAATTTTTTTTTTTTACACTTTGTTTACCTGTAAGAATTTCGAAACAAAACAAATCATAATAATGTCAGATTGTAGATAATGGATTCACATAATAATAGGCACTTCTCATAAAAAATTAAAAGTGGGTAAATAATTCCCTGTTTAACATCATCATTCTGAGTCGAGGCTAAAACAATATTACATAATTGACAGATGAGTAATTTCACAGTAAATGGACATGATATCCTAACATTTCCATGGAAAAATATAATACAGATGATTTTGGCTAAACTCTGTGAAACAACATATGATATCAATGTTTTGGAGAAGGGGTATTATAAGATAGTTAAATTATCTTTTCAAAAGAAATATGCATGTTTGTATTTTAATACACTACAAATCCTATTCCCATATAACGGACGAACAGGATTTTGACATACATTTGGGTCAATGACTTTCCATTGTGGATGCACCAAAAATAAAATGCATGATT
The DNA here is from genome assembly GCF_011630105.1 of Anneissia japonica. NCBI lineage: Eukaryota > Metazoa > Echinodermata > Crinoidea > Comatulida > Comatulidae > Anneissia > Anneissia japonica. The sequence continues at coordinate 433,996 of NW_022714601.1, forward strand.
AACAATTTTTTTTTTATTTCTTACTGTATATATTTACTAATTTGATAAACATTTAAAAGTAACAGATATATTTCTTTTTTAGGAATATTGGGCCATTTTTAAATTCCTAAATTTTTTGACATACAATGTTACGTCCGTTACAAAAAACCATCAAATTGCATATTTTTTTAATAAAATGGGTTTTATTTTTCTTTCTAGTGTTTTATCTTATTAGTTTCCCATATATTTCTTATAGAAATAATGAATCCATCCTTATAATACAATTTAAAAACAATATCCTCCATCTAATTTTAGAAATTTTTGTCATGTAACATTTTTGTATGGTGAAATATGGCTAAAAAGTATGTCAATTTATCATTATATTTTTTACTGTGAATTGTGTGATCATGAAATTATTTTTAATATGTATACTCATTGATATGATACATATGTATACTCATTGATATGATGATATAAATGTAAAAATATTTAATTTTAAACAATAAAATCTTTAGTTATAGCTTCCTAAAAAATATTGCTTGGAGCATGTCTATTTACTGTGAAATTGCTCAGTAAAGGAAAAAAAAAAAGTGAGCTTAAACATGACTGCCTAATTTTGAGAGCTATAATACGGTAGTGGCTATCGGCACTGCTGCAGTGCCGATTTGGCACTGCCGCAGTGCCAAAAAAAGCTGCTGTTTTCTATCGGCACTGCCGCAGTGCCAAAAAGCTGCCGTTTTCTATCGGCATTGCCGCAGTGCCAAAAAGTTGCTGTTTTTTATCGGCACTGCCACAGTGCGAAAAGCTGCTGTTAATTAATCGAATCGATGTTTTTATCGATAGATGACATTGGTATAATTCATAATCCATAATTTTATTTCACTCAAAACATAATGAGACTGGTTAGGCAAAAACATGTCCCTGTACAAGATGCCTTCCAGAGAAACAATGATCATTGTTAATGGCAAAGACATAACAATAATAACAATAATAATAATAATAATAATAATAATAATAATAATAATAATAATAATATTAATAATAATTATAATAATAATAATAATAATTTTACGATAGTTTGATTAATGAAATAGTAATAATCAGCATATTACATAAAATTCCGTCTATGCGAAACCTGCTTTTAAATAAAAACGTTATCTATTTGATTCTGTTTTAAAAAATAATCTTATAAATTATAAGTTTATTTTCTGCGATAATTTTATGCACATATGCATATTCATGTTTTCAATGTTAATCTGGTTGATAAA
>NW_022714601.1:436178-442743 GCF_011630105.1 Anneissia japonica
ACTGGAACCGAGCCACATAGCTTGTATTCCACTATTTGCATTCACACCTGGACTGTATATATATATATATATATATATATATATATATATTGCCTTGGTTTGGCTCTGTAATCATTAGTGGTCGTGGGACTGGTTTGGGCCCTATATGTGTGTGTATGTGTGTGTGTGTATATGTATAAGTATAGTATATATATGTATATGTATAGTATATATATATATATATATATATATATATATATAAATGTATATGTGTATATGTATATGTGTGTATAGGCCTATATATATACGTATATCTTATATATTTATATGTATATATGTATGTATATATATATGTATATGTATATATAGGCCTATGTATATATATGAATTATGCGGCAGTGCGGATAGAAAACAGCAGCTTTTTCGCACTGCGGCAGCCTAATTGATAGCCTTGCAAGCAAAATTGTCTTTATATGCAATACTGAATACTTGTTTGTAGTACCGATGGTGACAGACAGAACTGATTATCGTAATTTGTAAACTAATGATCTATTGTTCTATGTTGATATCAACTGTTTCAGTGCGGAAGAAAAGCTCTTACAGCGCCTTTCCTTATTTATGTTGGAACGAAGCCTCTGGGTGACGTCATCGTTTGTTATTGTTATCGAAATCGGCAAGCGAGTTTATCACGCTGATGCATGAAAACACTATGACAAAACATTACTTATTAGCCCTTATTAAGTTAATGAGAATATTAAAACACGTTAATATTTAGTTAAAATACAAGTCTAAATTATTGAGAAGGTTAACAAAAACACACCACACACTCGTAATATTTCACAATTAGAGGCTCAATCGAGTCCAGTATTCAGAGCCTAGAATGGATTCCCCTGCGCCGGCGAGCGGGGAATAAATAGCAGACGAACTTTCATCGTAGAAAACCGTTTACGGTAAATCGTCAACTATTTTCAGATTATCTTTTCGATATTTTTTTACTACAATTACTAATATTTGTAAACAAGTTTAACAAAAAATGTCGTTTTTTAATATATTAACGCAATTAATAAATTTCCAACCGACATAAATACAGCGGTTTTGTCACTCACGACTGTAACCGCGGGGCTAGGGATGGCTAGGCCAAAGACCTCCAGTTCATGGAAATTGGGTTGAAGGTCAAGTGATAATATTTGCGTGTGTAAACAAAGCCAGCAGTGCGTGTCCATAGCTAGGCCTACTTAATTGGTGTAGCGCAGTACTGTTGGTATTTTGGGGCAAAAATCATTGATAAAAAGAGACACTCAATCATCAATTATGTCAGTTCAGATATGTATTAATTTATTCAGGTATAAATACACAAAATATACAAAGGCTGAGATGAATTTATTTTATGTAAATTATTAAAATATTATAAACAAAATTGCAAGTATTAAAATACAGTATGTCATTTAAAAAATACAAAACTTAATACAATAAATACAGTATATATAGAATATTAATTTATTATTTATTTATTTTTTTTTATAGATGGAATACCACACAACAGCTGTTGCAGGCATATGCTGCGCTTGTGGGAAAAAAATTTCGATCTACAGCTCGTGTGGGAAAGGATAGAAAATGGGCTTCACGCGTGGATCTTAAATTAGCATTTAACTACAATCACGAATTTTTTCCTAGCTTCATTTGCAGGAATTGCAACCTTCGGAGCTACAAGGATGGATGCAAACTGATCTTTAACTTTCGTAATCATTCTATTAGCAGCTGCATTACATGTTTTATGTACAGACAACAATCGCAAGCCTATACTAGAATCAAATACAAGAACGCTATAGAAGTAACGCCAAAACCCAATTTGCCATGTGACCATCAGCATCGTAACTTTAAATTACTAGCAATGAACAGTATTTATTCATTTTCTATCTGTGACAAAGTTTTATGTCCAAATTACATAGTTAGTACATGTGGACACAACTTTTGTTACGATTGTGTGAACTCCGTATTTTGTACTATTTTACGGAAGCAAATTCCATGTTTTGTTTGTAATTATTTGTTGAATTTTAATAATTTCAACTTGCCACAAACTTTAGCAAAAGAGGCACTTTTTGCAGCCGAAGTGTCGTGTAATAATTGCAGAAACATCTAAGCATACATGCATTCCGAACGCGCAAGAATTTCAGCAAACAACAGAACTTTCATCTATGTCAAAAAAATTATTATATGCTGTTGAGACAACCACTCAAATTCACAAGTCAATTCAACAACTATCTGATAAAGTACTTCTCAAAAACCTGAAAGAAAATGATGGCCAGCACAAAATCCAAACATTTGGAAGGGTATGTATTATCCAATAGAACCATACAGTCACTTTTGTTATGAATTCATGTTTGCTCATTAGTTGGTGTAGGAACAATGTCACTCTGCACTGTCATTGCATGTGATTGTTTGAATACTTATTTTCAAAAATATTGCTTGTTTCATATTTCAGCCCAGAAAGGTTACTCTTATAACCAACACCACATATAAGAGTTCAGAAGTCTCCAAGAAAACACTAATGAAGCGAAACCGCGAGGTTGAAGATCTTGCCCGTCAAGTCAATAATGATGATGGTAAACAAAATATAATCAATCAGCTTCGGAATGCTTCATCTGAACATCTGATTGCAGCTAATATAGAGAGTTCTCAAATGACGGTTGATAAGGCCCTTGCCTTGATAACAGACTGTAATGTCACATGGGAACAGCTGAGAAAAATAAAACGGTATGAATAAATAATACAGACCAATCAAATAAATAAAATTGTCAATCATTTAAATTTGGTGAGAATAACGTTTAATAAGTGTTTAGTAAGACGGATTGTAAGAGATAAAATTAGGTTTATAGAAAAAAAAATATTTAAAATTTATTCTGTATATTTACAGCTATTCAGCTTGTTGTGGTATCCCATCAGAAAGAAAGATTCGGCAGAGACAAAGAGAACTAATTGATGGCAAATTTGTAGCCACGACTATGCAGTTAATGCAACGCTCATCGAGGTATGACGAATTCCGTCTTGCACAGTGTGCTGTGGTGTGGATGACAGACGTTCACGGAACTGTCACCTCTCACTTAGAACAACATTTAATGTAAGTGTATTTACAAATCATTGTGATACCTTTCTAATGGTCATCTACTTCAGGATGTATAGGTTGACATCAATACAAATTTAATTTGAATGCGTTAATCTGTTTCGGTTGTTTTTTCAGCTTGGTTTGCTTAGGTTACACTCTAGGATAGATTGTATTTTCTGTTTTTCTGTTAAGCGCATAGAGACAGCGTATTATGTGCTATATAAGTCTCCAACCATTACCATTACTTCTGTAAATAAAAAAAATTAAATACTATATAATTATGATTTAATTTTGCAGGCTGAATAATCTTGTGCCACACAATGGAGAAATATGGCTGAAATTTGGGGAGGATCAGGGGGGTGGGTCAACTAAATTTGAAATACAAATTGTCAACATAAAAAATCCAAATGCAACCAGAAACGTTGTAGTCGTTCTCCTGTTTGAGGCGCCAGATTGCATGTTCAACATAGAGGCAACCTTGCCAAATATATCGCATGCAATTGCAAAAATGGATGGGACCAAATGGAGGTAAATAATGCATTGAAAAAGATATTTTTACAATTTTGTGTTAGTAAAAGATTTACAATCTGTAAATTATACAATTTTATACTATCTTTTTAAATTTAAGTCAATAAATTTCATTTAGCAATCTAATTGAATTGCTGATTTTTTTAATGTTATTAATACGCAGGGACTATACTCTAAGGCTGTTTGGTTTCGGCGACTATGCCTACCTTACAAAGCTCTATGGGCTTCTTGGACCTAATGGTAAGCACTTTAGGGGTTGATATACAGTACAGTACTTATTATTTAGTAAGGATTGTCGTATTCATGAATGAATGAATGCGCTGCTATCCACAGCATTTATTGGGTCTAATATAAAATATATCAGAAAATTGTCTTTAGTACACTACAATTAATATAGAAAACATATAGAATATCAAAACATCAAAGAACATTAAAACGGACAATATCAAAAAACATGCAAAATAGAAAAATATCAAATTCAAATACAAAAGGGAAAGTTTAAAATTCATAATATCAAAAAGAATTATATTAGAAAGATAAATATTATTATTATAAAGAATTACATTTAAAAAATTCATACTGTATATAGAAGTTGAAAAATGGTATTGGCTGTTTAATAAAATTTATTGTACATTCTTCCAAAAGCACGTTATCCATGCCTTTATTGTACACAAACTGCGAAGGAAATCAAAGATGGAGAAAAACCATTACAACACCGGACATTAATGCAAATCAACCAGGATTATGCAAAATTTCTAGAAGATGGAAGGGAAGAAATGGCCAAAGAAGTGTCAAGATGTGTCATAAGGAAGCCCCTAGTAGACACTGAAATTGATCATGTAAGCATTCTGTGTCTAAAATTCGGCATACAATTCATATTTTTAAGGGTTAGTTATAATTATAATGTATTTTACATTTCGTTTTAGGTTTCTGTTCCGTCTCTTCATGTATCCTTGGGGATTTTCAAGAAGCTATATGAGAAGCTGGAAACAGATGCCCATGAAATCGACATGATTGTATACAAATCTCAAGTAAATATTGCCGAAAATGATGATAATGATGATGACGATGATGAATTAGATGATTTCAGTGAGCGAATAAAGATTCAAGTAAAAGAAAAATCAGGTAACTAAGTACAGTAGATATGTATTTACCTTCAATCATTCTGCAGTTGGACACTGTGACGACTCCACTGGGTTCGACCTTGCATCCATTTTTTCAAATTATCTGTAATTAGTAAGATATTTAGTTACGGCTGTAATAATATGTTATAATTTACAGATTTGAAGCAAAAGAGAGAGAAATTGATAGAAGAAATTGAAGATGGGCTTCCTTTAAGCTTCTACCAAGGAGATGACAAAAAATCTATTGAGAAAGAAATCGAAAAGATAATAAAGGCAAAGGAAGAAATGTCTAAAATTGTATGTATTATTAAGAAATTGTATGTATTGACAAAATAACCATAGGAAAACCTATTTTAATTTGATTAAACACTTTTTTTGTGAAACTATGCAGTCTGTTATAATGTATTGATTGAAACAGTATATTAACAACTCATTATAACAGACTGCATAGTTTCACAAAAAAGTGTTTAATCAAATTAAAATAGAACCTATTTTAATTTGATTAAACACTTTTTTGTGAAACTATGCAGTCTGTTATAATGAGTTGTTAATATACTGTTTCAATCAATACATTTATATTTTTCAATAGGACAAACTTCTAGATAATGACTTGCCATTTGGCACAGGCCCTATCGTTAATGCACTGGATGAATTTCTGCAACGTAACAAAATTCAACGGCAACAATATCATGGAAAGGCTTTCAATGGCAACCATGTGCATAAAGCACTACAGGTACAGTTGTTTTTATTTAATTGTATTGTATAATAAATTGTAATTATAAACAAGTAATAATTACCATTATCAATTAATAAATATTTTTATTATTAATTTCATTAAGTTCCAGTAATACATGATTTATTCAAAGTTCCAAAAGAAGTTGTAAAAAGCAAAATAGAAGATAAGATTGGCATTGGAAAAATGAGGCTAGTAGCCACAAAATTAAAGAAGCTTGAAGAAATCAAAGACCTATTTTTGCTATATGGAGAAGTTCACAATAGCATGAACCATTGCAACTTCATGAATGATGCAGAAATTTATCATCTTGGCAAGTATATTCATTAAAACCTTATATAATTATGGTTTAAACCTTGGTATACAGTTTAATATGGATTACAATTTGTCTTTTTATTTACAGAAACATACATTAAGAAATTTATGGTCTCATACAGAACAACTGGGATGTCAGTGACGCCAAAATTACATATGCTTGAGCAGCATGTGATAGAACAAGTGAAAAAATGGCACTTTGGGGTTGGCCTACTTGGAGAACAGGGCGGAGAAGCAATTCATGCTGTGTTCAACAAACGAAGACGGTTTGTTAGTGGAATGCCTGACAAAGCCAAACAGAATTTGTCCATAATGAGGGCACACTTCACAACAACGATACCCGTTATACAAAATGAGGTTGAGCAGCCAAAGCGGAGAAAACGCGGTAAGAATACCAGTTAACAGAGTACTGTACAATTAATTTATATTTTTTAGCATGTTATAGTACTGTAATCTTATTTAATAAGCAAGTAAATTAAAATACAATTTTTTACACTGTACCGTTGTTTTTTACAGCAATCGCTGAAGAATAAACCAAGTGTCCAATGCTACAGTGTCAGTCACCAATGAAGTGAACCTGAAACAATTTGAATGTTGATTGATATATTTGTTGATATAAATCGTATATGCTATTTTAGCAAACAGTGATGGCATTTTGTGTGTTAACATTGTGATACAGTATTCTCCCAATTGACAAATTTTTACTGGTAAATTTGTCCGTAAAAATTCAGCAATGCACACAGTGTGAGGTGTTACCCCTTTTGAGTGACTTTCTTAAAATAA
>NW_022714601.1:444148-494304 GCF_011630105.1 Anneissia japonica
TCGAATCTTATAGGAATCCTATAGGTTTATTATCAAAATTTTATAGGAATGCTATAGGGTTATTATTAAAATCTTATAGGAATCCTATAGATGTATTAATAAAATCTTATAGGAATCTATTGGTTTATTATTAGAATCTTATAAGAATCATATAGGTATATTATTGAAATCTTGTAGAAATCCTATAGGTATATTGTTAGAATCTTAAAGGAATGTTATAGGTATATTATTAGAATATTATAGGGAATCTATTGGTATATCATTCGAATCTTATAGGAATCCTATAGGTTTATTAATAAAATCTTATAGGAATCCTATAGGTATATTATCAAAATTTTATAGGAATGCTAAAGGGTTATTATTAAAATCTTATAGGAATCCTATAGATATATTATTAAAATCTTATAGGAATCCTATAGATATATTATTAGACTCTTATAGGAATCCTAACGGTTTATTATTAAAGTCTTATAGGAATCCTATAGATGTATTATTACAATCTTATAGGAATCCTATTGGTTTAATATTAGAATCTTATAAGAATCCTATAGGTATATCATTGAAATTTTATAGAAATCCTATAGGTATATTATTAGAATCTTGTAGGATTCTTATAGGTATATTATTAGACTAAAAAAAGAATTCTATGGGTTTATGATAATCTTATACAATCCTTATAGGTTTATTATGATAATCTTATGGGAATCCTGTAGGTATTTTTATAAATCTTATAGGAACCTTTCGGTTTATTATTAGAATGATAGGAATCGTGTTTCCGTATTATTATTATTATTATTATTAGAAGCAGACTTAGAAAACAAAAATTAAGAATTTAAAAATTAATTTAGCCCTAGTTTCCTTTGCTATAGGAAATATTGTTTTTATCAAAGAGCCCAAAACACCCCCCCCCCCACAATACATATGTAGGCCTACTTTTGACATTATTTCTAAGCCTTTGTAACCTCTCAATTGTCATATTTTTGGGAGATTTCCCTGTTTCCCTGTTCTGCTGAAATAATTAAAAAAATATATATTTATATTATGAAAATCCTGGCAGTATAATTAACAATACATAGCCAAAGTCTAGGCCTATACTAAATCGTGTATAATAAAACATACAACTTTAAAACACAAGTTTACAAGCTAACAATAACAGATGTTGTCATTTAAGCTGTTCAGCCAACCACGGATAATCTCAAATCACCAATGTGATTGGTCACTTTATCCATGTTTATCACTGAAGGCCATGGAAATTAACAAAGGTGCTTTTTTGAATGTTATCAGTTAACTGAAATTTGTTAGTGGATTACAGCTCTTTCTCAGTGCACATTCATGAGGATAAAACTGCAGGCATAACCATACTTTCTGAAGATTTCAGCAGTACCAATTGGTAAGAATTGTTTTTATATTAATATTAATTTAATGTTGTTTAAATTGGCGCATTTAGGCTTAGTATAATGCGTCTTTTAAGTCAAAAATTGAATTGGTTTGGATTGGATCTCTAGGCATAGGATTAGGAGCCTAGGCCTAGGGGATAACAAGCATGCTATGATTCTCCGAATCTAGCCTAGGCCTTTTATTAAGAAAAGACAGAACTGAGGATATGCTAAAGAGGGCTAGGCTTGGCCTGCCCTATAATGGAAGTATTGGAGTGTGGTAAATTGGGCCGTGTTCTCACTTATTTATTATTGTAAAAATCCATGATATGATTATTTTAATGATTTTTAGAGGTAGGCATAGGCCTCTATAGGCTAGGCCTATGCTACTGGTATTATTATCATTATTACCAACAACTCCCTCGTATTTACAACAATTTGCATTGATCTGTTAAATTCTTCTAATTTATGTAAACAAATTTACCTGGTAAATTAATGTTACAGAACAGAATAAACATTTTTTTTTTCTCAATTTCCAATTCATGGAAGCAGGTGAGCTAACTAATCAAAAATAAATTTAATTTTTATTTTAAATCCTTATTTTCGTCGAACAGTGGGTTTGCAAAACAAAATATCAAAAAATCATTATATGTTGACTTTCTTTCAGAATTTGTTGGTAAATGAATTTTTCTCAGTGAAAACTCATCAAGTAAGAAAGCGTTGATGTTCGTTTAAAGCCTTAATGCGGCAGTCGGAGAAACAGGAAATTACCTGACTTCCAAAGGTGAATATTTTTTTTTAAGTTTCAAGTTTTTAACACTTTAAATATAGGAACTCACTATTACTAATGATGGAGGTTATCAACTAATCAATAATGTGTGTGTAAGGCCTACTGCATAAAGGATATTAACATTTTAAGTATATTGCACAATATTAGAAATGATGGAACAACTAATTAACCGACTTATGATTGAGAAGTGTGTTAGTCTCTTATTTTAGCTACCGCATATCATACTCTTATTTTAATACATTCATGTTCAAGGAAAATACAAAATTTAAAATGTGGGTAGAAAATTTTAAGATACATTTTCAATACTAATTAATTACTTGCCTTAAAGACACAAACAAATTTTAAACAGTAAAATCTGTTTAATTATTATGATTTAAGATGTTAAAACAATTAGAGCATTAATCATATTCCAACTGTCAGTTCTTGGTTATTTGCCAAGCCCCTCAATTCTTTATTTTGATCTAGTGTATGTATTATTATTATTTTTCATGACTCATTTTTTTTTTTCAAAAAAGAGTTTCAAAATGCACAAGACAACTGTAGGTATTACTTTGCTCTGATTTAAAGAATTGTTTTGTTAAATCTTTCAGCATGAGAAGCAAGGGTGAAAATCCGAAGCCATCTTGATTCAATATTTCAAACCTAGTTTGGTCACTCTGCAAAATCTACAATGGCATCTTTCAGCAAGATTTCAAATTTACTCTGCTACCATTTGACAAGAAAAAGCACGGATATAGACAGCTCCGGCTTCAATATCATACAGAAAATTGCTGGTTTATACACACCTGTAACGCGACAGATTCTTGAACACGGTTTTGTATAATAAACTCTAGTTGTCGCCTTAATATATATTACAGAAAAAAAAACTGATTTGAAGACTGTAAAGCATTTAGGTACTGCTGGAATTTGAGGTATGTGCATCAGTAAGGCTTAAGACGAACAATATTATGTGAAGGTGTATGCAATTTATGCATAGTTGATGTTTTTAATTAAAGAAATCATGGTTTGTATATCTTGAACTCAGTGTATTTTGAATGTCTGCAGGAGTTGTTTAAGCCATTATTATTTTTCCGTCCAGTAACCACTCCAGCTCGAAATCAAACGCATCAGTCATTCAATACTGCTTGTGTATGCAAACAATATTGCGGAACCAACGGATGTCAACAACCAGCTAACCTGTCAATAACAACTTACTAAGCAATCATTGCTTGCATTAACGTTAACAAACAGTATATATTTACAAAATAAGAAATTTATATGAATCTGTTATAAATCATTATATACAGCTTTCTTATAAGAATCTTATGAGACAACTAAAGCATTCACAGAGGATTCCTGCAAGACATATACACGATTCCTTTAGGAAATCAATAGGATAAAAATAATACTTATAGGATTCCTATATAATTCTTATAAGACACCCATACGAATCCTATGGAAACCATATAGGATTCTTATAGGATATCTATAGGGACCCTGTATTATTCATATAAGACTTCTATAAGATTCCTTTAGGAAATCTATAGGACTTCTTTAAGATAACTTTAGGATTACTAAAGGAGTTCTATAGGATTCTTATAGGACGCCTATATGATCCCAGAAGGAAATCTGTAAAATTCCTATAAAATATCTATAAGATTCCTATAAAATATCTACAGGATTCCTATATAATTCATATAAGACTCAAATAAAATTTCTATAAGATATCTATAACTATTCTATATAATTCATATAAGGCTCCTATAAGATTCCAATAAGATATCTATAAGATTTCTATAAATTTCATATAAGAAACCCATAGGATTCCTATAACATACCTATATAATTCATATAAGATTCCTATAAGGTTCCTTTAGAAAATCTATAAGATTCCTTTAGGCATTCTATAGCATTTCTATAGGATAACTATAAGATTCCTATTTGTTTCATTTAAAAATCTTGCAGTTTTCCTATACGATTTCTTTAAGAATCTTATAGGAAACATATTTAAATTCCTATAGAATACTTATACGACTCCTATATGACTCCTATATGATTCCTATAGGATTCCTAAAGGATATCTATTTAAATAATCCTATAGGATCCTATAGATGTGACGGTCTATGCCTACCTAGTTCAAAGTTTGTCTACATTGGTAGGTAGGGTAAGTGTCAGTCTCTAACATTATACCGTATGGTCGTGAATGTTGTACACAAGACCATAGCCCACGTGTAATACTAACCTGCTGGTGCTGCACACGTTTTTACACGGTACAAAAAAACGACATCACAATTTTTTTATATATAATTATTCAAGTGTTATATTAGACAAACCTACATGCCTTAGTCAAAAAATAGTTGACGATTTCGAAATTCATGCTTTTCAAGTTTACAATAAAATTGGCAGCAAAAAATATATTTAAAAAATTGCAAAATTCCACCTACCTTCTCATATTATTTTCTACGCTTTCCAAAATGAAAAGACAAGCATGGTTAGGCTATTGTGAAATTTAAAGTCCCCGGATGATGACATCATCGAAACTTTTTTTTTTTTTCGAAAGCTAAGCCTTGTGATTGGGCAGTATTGTTTACAAAACAAAGCACCAACTTACTTCCGGGTCTGTAAACAGCGCCCGCTATAACAGCTGGAATACGATTTGTACGCAAACTGAAAACTGAGGGCGTGCTACTTATTTTCTATAAATTGCACTGCATGAAACAGTGGTGACGTCCATTTTCTGAATTCATCTTCTGCTGATACTTTTAGAAACCCTAACTTTTAATCTGATCGTATACAATTTTATGAAACTATGGAAGGTAAGTTTATTATTACGTTAAATTGTTTTTTAGAAAAAACACAATAAAAAACACGTCATCAAGCCAGAGCCGTCGGTAGGCCTAGGGCCAAAGCCTGGCCTGGGGCCGGGGCTAGGAAAACACGTCAAGCCAGCCCTAGGCCTAGGTAGGTAGCCAGAGGGTTGAAAAAGAAAAGTAGGAACAGATTTTCTAGCAAAGGGAGCACAAGGGCGCACTGGGAGTTGAGGGTCTAATGCTCATGCCTTAGGGGGAAAACAATCTGTTTTCTGCTTTTGTTTGTTGTTGGTGTTATTTGACGTCAGGTTTTTTGGTTTTGTGACATGGTTCTATCTAAATACGGATCCTAGCTAGGCCTAGTTCTACAGTTATCCTGTGCTGTAGGCCTAGGCCTAAGTGTGTATTGAACTGCGAGGTATTTAATGACAAAAACTCCTTTTCATAGTTATAAATCAAGAACAAACCTAGGAATATCATGATAGATGAGGCAAATGTGCCTTGTCTGTCTCATGCTAGCGGCCCTGTATTTGCCCTGGTACTGGCACATAGGCCTAATCTAATTAATTTTACTAGGCTTAGGCCTAGTGATTCTTAGGCATGACGTTTTTGTATTTTTCATGAGAAGTTGCTGGCTATAATATTACAGTTAAGATTTCTAAGTCTGCTTTCAGTGTCGGAATAGGTCACAATGTCATTCACCATTTTTTAATGTGCTGAATACTATTTTTGTGTTACCTGTATTACTGCAGCTCATTTGTGGATTTTATATATTAATTGTCTATTAACTTTTCTTTAATAAATTTTTTTTGGTTGATGCCATTAATTGATAAATATATGTTTACTTTTAGTTACCAATGACCTGAGGGAAGAAAGTTCAACAGCATTTAGGCAAGTCCACTGTTCTTCTGTAAAGGCACCCTGTATGCATAATTAAATACGGTAAGTTCAGGCTTTATCTTATTATTATTATTATTATTATTATTATTATTATACAATATTACGTCATTGTTTGTTGATTATTGAAATGGTGGGCTATCACTGCTATCAGCATGATATGCTAACCTTGTATGTACTGCGTGCGTATGTTTATCATTCCATAATGATCACTTCAAACAGTTTAGTTACCTAAAATAATTTCATTTGTTATTTTCATTATATTAACTAATACATTGATTTAGAATGGGAATTAATTGTTTTAAGGATATCAAATATCACGGCTTCAGACAAGTTATTAGAAAGTTTTAAATTATCATGATAATTTATACTTATCTTATATTATTTTTTCATAAATATTTAACATAGGCCTACACATGTTATTTTTAATATAAATGTAATTATTCTAATCTGTTGAATTTGTTTATAGGACTAATATTCAGCAGTCAAATAATATATTAACAAGGTTGATCATACGTTTGTAATTAAATCTATTGAGTTGGTGTTACCTTGGGACTAATAAAAATATGGTTTTATAGCTGTTATATAGCAAATGTTTTACTATGAGATACTTAAAAGAATATGTTTGGTTATTAAGTCAAGTTTAACAGTAATGAAAAATCGCTTCACTTCAGAAAACAATACTAAAACTCATCCTACATTCTACATTAATTATAAAAAGCAAAAAAGGCCGACTGTAGATTAAATTGACACATTTTTGTGTTCACTTTTTACAGAAACTTAAGCAAGTTTGTAATGAAGAAGATGTAGTTTCCAGAAGAGATGAAAACGATGAGGACGACAGCAATATTATGTAAATGCGTTTGATTTGTGGCACATCCTCTTTATTGGTTCTGATACAACATTCTACTTCGCAAATGGTTCCATTGTGACAGAACAGCTATGAATTTCCTCTGTCAAGGCTAGATTCAGAGAGAGTGTAGCCATCTGCTTTTCTCAATATCTAAGATTTTAAAGTGTGCACTATGGAGTTTTGTACACTAGGCCCCTTGTTTATTTTTGATATTTCTTTGACATTTTTAAAATCAATTGAAATTGCCAAATACTGACTGAAATAACTGTACTTACAGAAATAGTATAGAATTGTCAGCACTTGACTCTAACTTGATTTTGATTTATTATTTTTTTGGATATTGATTATTGTATATCCTTTTGTTCTATATTGAAATGGGGCTTTTGCTAATTTACAGTATACTTAAGTACAGTACAGGATGCATTAAACATTAAAGGATAAACACATAACGCTATATAATTGTAAGTAATTTTGTATTGTTGACCTCTTTTGTCCCGGAGCATCAAAGTTAACACTATGTAGTTGGAATCCTACATGTGACCAAAGGCCGACCTAAGGATATCCACGGTTCAGTGTACAGCCTTTGTTCAAGTTTTGAAAACGTCTTAAAATACCGATCAAACTCAAAAGTTTTACCGTTATTTTGATGTTTTTAACCGTTTTTAAATCATTCTTAAAAGGTGTTACAAGACCAAAGTCCATGTAACTAGAGTTAAAAATTACTCTAGTTACATTGACTATGGTATTGTAACACATTTTAAAAATGTTTTAAAAACGTTTAAAAACATCAAAATAACGTTATGATGACGTTTCTGAATGTTAAATTGAAACGTTATTAAAACGCTTTAAAATCTCCACATAATTACGTTTTTAAAACGTAATATTATAACGTTTTACAAACGTAATAAAAACCCTTTGTAAACGTTTTAAAAACGTTTTTAAAACGTGATACAAGAACAAAGTTTATGTAACCAAGGTTATTTTTACGTTATAATAACGTTTTTAAAACGTTACATTGAAAGGTTATTTAAACGCTTCCAAAACTCCACAAAATTCCGTTTTCGAAACGTTTTACTAAAACGTTTTTTGAACCAAACTCATACGTTTTTATAACGTTTTTTTAACGTTAAATTGTTAGCTGGGGCGGTTGACAGGGTGTTGAAAATCTCACGAACCGAGAAAAGCGACGCGAGTACAACCGCGCGTTCTTCGTGAAGAGAGGAAGGGACATCGTCGTGAGAAAGTTTGGAGAGGGAGACCAAGTTGATGCAAGGTCTGAGAGAATCGTTTCTTGTGCACGTCTCTTCCGAAAGTTTACCGGACGAGGGTACTGCGATCGACGAATCGTTTCTTGATGACATCAAGCAGTTCGTGTGCCACCTGATGACGCTTCTGCTCTGCTATTCCGAATAGACTAATCGAAGAAGCATTTCTTGCTATCGAACCCGGACGAAAGTACTTTGTACCTGCTCAAGAGGACCGTGTATGGCGTTCGCTTCGAGAAATCCTTCGTGCTACTGCCTAGGTTCCATCGGCTGAGACCACTTCCCGGAGACTGGCTGCTGCCTCGGATATTCGAGGTGAGCACATCCAGTCTGACGTAATGTTCGAGTCTGCTGCAATGGATGATGGGCGAGAAGGTGTGCAGGTTTCGGATAAAACAATTAAATCGTTAAAAACTTTAACTTTTTGTCTTTGTTTCTTTCTTTTTGTCAAATTGTCATTCGTGTGCATGCGCAAAGATGATGCAGCAGCAGCTGCGGATGCGTTTGCTAGCCGACGAGCGCTAACACATCTTGGGTTGCCCGGCCGAACGCAGGTTGTCATTAATGACAAGGGCGAGCTGCAAAATCGTCGGTGTTGTTAAACAAATATAAAACAAACTGTAATGGCAACTAGAGTTCCCGGTCTCACCGGCACTTCTACCTCGACTGCCGTCGAACGATCGACGAGATCCCGAGAGAAGAAGAGGAAGGCTCCGACGGAAAAGGCGAACGCCAAGCAATCTCACATGGACGACCATTACGAGAGGCGCGTTCACGCGCAGCTGGCTGACACCGAACTCACTCCGACGTGGTTGATGCGCATGGTTTCCACAGGGTACAGATCCGGATACGCACCGTCGGGTTCGATGATGGGTCTGTCCCCTCAGCTGGTGCGCGTCAACGGAGTCGGACGTCGATTCGTCGACCCTTTCGCCTCCGGAACCTGTGCGGCGATATAGAAACCGACCAGGAGAACCCGGACGGCGCGTTGGATCTCAAATGTTTGTTCGAATGCCTGTGCAGTTTGCTCTTCCTGCTGGCAAAGATTCTCGAGACGAACGAGTACAGTGAGATGAAAGAGAGCGTGAGACCCATGTGCGACTGTCTGTTCCTCGACGGTAGCTTTCTGAACTCGAAGAAAGAGAGAAAGCTCTTCACCTCCAAGGAAGGCTAGCTGATACAGAACAAGATCGCGTACGCGTGCGATCTCAAGAAGATGATAGCCGTGCCCAGCATCGAGTCGTCCTCTCCTTACATCGGCGATTCCAAGCCGTACATGCAAATACTATCCGGACACGAGGTTGATGGCGAAGGAGTTCTGTCGAAAGCTGTTCACCAGTTCCCGCGAAAACGACTCGACGCGAAAATTGTTGCTGAAGAAATAACACCGGTCTCGACGAAGAAGACTTAGAAAAGCTCGTACGTTCGTGCTTTTTTCATGAAGAACGTCGAGATCGGAACCACGTACCGGCTAATGATACGTATCCGATATCGATCGTAGGAGCCCGGCGTTGCATCTCGTCTTGACCTGTCTCGTGTACGGCGCGTCGTGCACCACCTCGCCGCCGAGGAACTTCCTCGGCGAGCCTCGACGTGGACTCTCCTCTTCGGACGCAGCCATGAGATCGTCGAACAATGGAGCGACGAAAGGATCGAAGCCGAAATTGTCAACGCCGAACGAGTTTGGCAGGACAATCTCCTTGTAAAAAATCGGAATGAAGGAAGATCGAGCGAGCGTCGAGTGGCTGAAGAAGACAGATTAGATGATAGAGTCTTAGAGGTTTCCAAGCCGGTCGCATCCAGACGAGCGTCCGTCGACGTCCGACGATCGAGAAGATGCCAGCGCCGCCGAAGATCTTTTCGATGCTTTGGAACGGTACGACGACGAAGAAGAGAATACCTTCGTCACGCCACCGACGTCTTCGGCGGAGTTGGAATCCGTGTTGGATTCCGAAGTCCTCGGCGACCTTCCCGTGATCACTGAACCGGAGGAAAGGACGGAATCTTGAAGAAGAAAGGGTGATCGCGAAAGCCCTCCATCCAATCTTCCGTACGACTTCAATTCGCAGGACTATCGCGACATGGAAGAAACAATCGAAAGAGAAGCCACCAACGACGACGAAGACGACGCCGACGACGACGACGGGGCAGCGACGCCGACGGGAGATCTTAAACCTTACGTGGACGAGAAAAGTTTGCTATTGACGCCAAGCGTGAAGTGGGTGGCCGCGAACTTAAAGCAGTACACTTCTGGATTCCTTCTGGAAAACGAAAACGACGATCTGGAGTGGGATCCATCTCAAGACGGTCGACGAGTCCCAGACGAACCGGAGACGCACGCGAGATCCACGTCTTCTTTGACGCCGGCGACTCCCAAGTCCGTCGCGTTGGAAGATCTGAATCGGCGAAGGGGAACGAACGTACGTTGGAACTGGGCAACCAGAAGCTGAACGAGGTGCAGGAGAAACTTGAGGAAAAGGAACAAAAACTGACAAAAGCCAGAGTCGTCTTACAGAAATTAGAAGACGACGTACACGAGGCGAAGATGTCTGCGTTGAGAGAATCGTCAGACGTTCGCAGCATCGCGGAGGATGAGGTCGAACGTCTCAAGACCGAACTCGCTTCCAAGTCGGATGCCCTGAATGAAAGGGATCTGGACTGGTTCGCTTGGAATCAGATCTGAAAGACGCGAGGAAAAAGTCGAAGCAGCCGCCACCTGAAGAGAGCTGACTCTAGCTGCAGCAAAAGTTGCAGGAAGCCGTCCGCAAGCTGAAAGACCGAGAGAGATCGCACGCCGACTTGGAAGAGGATTGGGAAGAGAAAGTGGACAAAATCAGCTCGTTGAAGAAAGAGTCGACGCTCGCCAAGACCGCGATGTTCATGTACGAAAAGCGGGGGACGTCTTGGAAGAAAACCTGAAAACGGCTTGCAAGCGATACGTTGAGGAAGTGAAAAACAGACGGATTGTGGAGGCGGCCGCGAAAAAAGCAGACGAGCACGCGCAATCTATGGCCGACAAGAACGTCGAATTGCAGTGATAACTGTTAAGACGGCAACCCGAAGAGTCGTTGTACGAAATGGAAGTGAACCTCGGAGAGAAGGAGTTGCAGCGAGCGCAATCCTATCTGGAGGAGGAAAGGAAGACGATGATGCGATTGAAGAGTGCGATCGAGGACCTGAAAAAGGACCAAACGCGTCATTCGGAGGTTCTTAGAGAGAACAGGAACCTGAAGGAGGATGTGGAAGCGAACGCCAGGAGGATCGAATGGATCGACGACGAACTTCGTGCGTCTAAACGGATGCTCGGCGACAGAGACAGACTGATTTCAGACAAAGATCGTGCGACGACCAACCTGAAGAAGGAAATCGCCGATCTGAGAGACGAACTTCTTGCCGGAAAAGGACAAGGTGGCAACAGCCATGAAGGATCGCAGCGACGCGAGATTTCGGTGACACTCGAAAAGACGAATTGCGACTGGCGACCCTGGCAACGGTGGCTGCAAAGGACCTCCAACGACGGTCGGCGACGAAGCTGGAAGAGACCGAGAAGCAGGTGGAAATTCTGAAGGAACAGTTGGATGACAAAGATCACTCGACGGCCAACGCGAACAAGGATATCTGCTCGCTTAGAGACGAACTTCGTGCCGAAATGGAAAAGCTGGCAACAGCTTCCAAGGAACACAGCGACGACGACGCAAGACGTTCGGCGATTCTCGAAAAGATAAAAGAGGATCAGCAACTGGCGACTCGCGAAGTGGAGACTTCCAAAGACAGTTAACGACGATCGGTCGCGAAGAAGTTGGAAGAGAGCGAGAAGGAGGTCGACAGTCTGAAGGAATGGTTGGATGTAACGGAGAAGAATCACGAAGCGAACCTTCGCGAACGGAGGTTGCCGTTCTTAAGGAAAAGCTGGCCGAGGCCGCCCGAAAGGAGTCTTTGCTGAGGAAGGATGTCGAGAAATTAACCGCCCTGAAGGATGAGAACGAGAAGGAGAGTAGGAGGATGGAAAAGCAGCATTCCGACAAAGATCGCACGGCGATCGACTTGCGGAACGAGATCGACACCATGGAAGAGAAAATGAAACAGAACGGAAGTAAGACGGACGATCAAAAGACGGCCTACAAAGAAGAGATTGAAAGAAACATGAAAAGGATGAAAGAGTTGGACGCTACGATCGCGAAGAAGATTCGAGAAGCGGTCGGTCTCGAAGACGAGATCTCCGTCCTCAAAGAAGGGAAGGAATTTGACCGACGGAAGATAAATGTGTTGGGGTGCACCTCGCTAACAAGAGACGCGAGGCGACCGTTCTCAAAGACGAGATAGCCGCATTGCAAACGGACCTCTCGAGAGCGCGTGAAGAATGCGCGGACGAGAGTGTCGAACTTTCCGTCCTTCTCGAAAAGACGAAAGACGAACTGCGACGGACGTCCCGCGATCTGGCAGCCGCCAAGGAAGCAGAGATCAGGCACGGTGGTTTCATAATGGACATTATTTCATACCCCTCTATACTGCCGTGATTCGGAAGAACGCATTATAAGCCAAAATCATAGTTTTAAGATATTTAGCAAAACGCGTTTCTTGTTAGCCTTTAGCTATGGAAATGAATTATATTGAATTTGTTGTGTAAATGTACTAATTACACATCAGAAAAACATACTGAAGTACTTTTTCTGTATATTTGTGGCGATGTCAAGCCAAAACGGTCGGAAGTCGCTAAACGATTTTAAGATATAAAGGCAAAACAATAGACAAGTTCAAATTTGCTCATTTTGGTGTTTGATTAAAAACATGTATATTAAGTTTTTTAGAATAGGATTCAAATAATATTTTTCACATTTAAGTACCAAAAATACTGTAAAACGTGATTTTAGACACTCGAGCCCGGAAGTATGAAAAACGAAGGCAAATCATCGTTTAAAATACTCACGAAACTACTGTTTATTTCAATCGTGTTCCGGGGTCAAACTCGTGTCAAGTTTGATATCGTTGGAAAGCTTAGAATGTCAACTACAATTTTGATTGGTCAGTTTATCCTCACAAATTGTTTAACCAATCAAAACAGTCGTTTTGGTACTGTAAACAATTCGGAAACGGCCTAGCAACAAACGGTGGAAGCGTCGGCAAGGTAGTAGTGCGCGTTACATGTTTTCATCGAAGCTCGAAGTTACTTGTTTACTGCTGTAATAATTATAAAACAATAATACTGTTTCTTTTACACAAGAAAGTACGGTAGTACAGGTACATGCAAAATAGGCTATACTGTATAACCATGGAGGTATTATTGAGAAGGAGATCACTCAAAAAAGCTACGCACACGCAGCGCTATGCAAATGAACCAAGATCCGCAGCGCATGAAGAACGTTTGCGCGATGCCTTTGAAGTCCCATGTGTTCCCCGCCATCAAATTTTCAGCAGGCATAGTTTACCAACATATTGAACATGGCGAAATGGAGAACAACTTCTTTTCTCGATGCGCACTACATACAGTCAATCACTATGGCTTCGCAATTGTTTCCATCTTGAAGCTGATACATGTATCTCTCATAAAATATCAAATCTATTAATATTTTAGACCAAAAAAAAGTTTCGAATTTAATGGAACATTTACATGACCTTTAAAAGTATAGTATATTTCAACTTCAATTTCAATAAATTGGCCAAAATTCGCTAATTTTAACAGATATTAATTAATAAATGATTGAGGATTATTAATAAACTAGGTCATTTTAGGGTTAACGATGGTTAACTATTCGAAAAATCAATCCAAAATCTTAGTATTTTTCAGTTTTAAGCTAACTTACTTTTATAGTCGAACTAATCAATCTTTAGACAAAATTATAATAAACACAGAAGTAATTTTAACATAAATATTTTACGGAATCCGTTCCTGAAATATACAAATAATAATATACCAAAAGTCCGAAAAAATCTAATTAGGGGAACACTGTTCATTATAAAGATTAATGGGTTAAAATCAAACGCTTTATTGCACAACTGCTCTGCTGGAAGCGTATAAATGCATGTCGTTGCCAAGTTGTTGCTAACGAAAAAAATGTGAATTAAAGGGTAATACGCTCGCGCGATGCAAAAGCGAGGAACACATGGGTTTGTCGCGTCAAAGGGACCTTTTGCAGAGTGATCTCCTTCTCAATAATACCTCCATGATATAACACAGACTTGATAAAGTTGACGACGAATAAAATGCGTTCTGTAATAGTTTAACAAACTGGTTTCAATGTCGCAGTGTTCAATTTCCGTTTGTTTACAGTAAAAACGACCATCACATTTGAATCCGTAATATAACAATTAATAATGAATGTAAGTACATGAAACTAATATAGTTATAAAATACATTATGTAAAATGTTTTTGCGAAATTTCATTTCAATCGGTTAATGGTACACCTCCGTTGTTAAGGAAGTATCGAACACACCGAACACATGTGAGTGAGCTACACGCTGAGCGCACTGCCAGCGACTGGGCGTCATAAACATCAGTTTTATCACCGTTTCTTCAAAACAGTAACTGCTAACCTCGCGCTATATAAATCGGTATAACTTTAAAACTAAGTATCAGAATTTAATCATTTTTTTCACTGTTTTATTTATTAAATGTGATTATTCAGTTGATGGTGTTATATAAAAATAGGTTTTTCCGACTTCCTACCGTTTTTGCTTGACATCGCCACATTTTTTCTATAACCCAGTCAAAATGGACATAATGCACTTTTCCAAATTAAAACAAAAGCCAATGAAGCATGAAAAATCTGATATTAGGCATTATATCCAGTTTTGCCAGTAGAATGCATGCATTATTCTTTACTTAGGGAACAAATTAAAGTGAATTTTCACCAGGACTATAGAGTTTTAAATTCCATTATGTTTAAATAACTTAAAACAAAACAAAATATAATGTTTTTTAAGGGTTTTGGTTTATATTATTTAGCAACATTATCGCATTCACTCTCATAAAATATTTACAAAATGTGTCTGATCTGATTTATTAGATGTTGTATTTCCCCTAAAATTTGGTATGGTACATGTAAAATTTTAATTAAATACTATCGTTAACCACTACAGAAAGAACAAGCAACAACACAGTTAGTAAGTTTTTTACATCATAAATAATCAGTTTATTTAAATTCACTATGAAGAATATCCCCTTTCAATTTAATAAACAAAATAATAAATAACAACTTCTAACTAAACACACTTTTCAGGCAAATTTATACATTTTTGTTTCCTTAAATTATAAGGAAGTGTACTCATTTTAATATAGCTAAATATTTTAAATGTGAATTTAGCATAGGTATTGTATCTAAATTCCAAGCATTGGCTTAATTGGAAAGTCTAAGAAAACATATTTAAGTTTGATATGTATGTAATTTATTTTGTTTTTTGAATGGTCTTAGTTATAATAATAATTATTTATATTACAGACTAAAATTTATATTATGGCCACAATTTGGTCATGGGCATATTGCAACTTATTCTTTAAAAGATGAAGAACAATGCATTCTTCTTTTATTAATTGTACTTTAATAAAAAACAAACTTGGTATTTTACCTTATTATACCCTTCAACCAGCAAGGGAACTAATTAAATATGCCACATTGTCTTCTGTGATTGGTTGATTGCTCGCTTTTCAATGCTTGGTGGATATAATGCACTCTTTGGGATTTTTTTGCTTTGGTGGATGGATATAATGCGTAATTCTCATATTAATTTCATATTTATAAACATTTTTTAGGGTATATGATCAGTTCACATGATATATTACATCCATAGGATGCCACTAAGCCAAAAATCTCAAAATTCTCAAAAATGGATATAATGCGTTTTTCCGAATCACGGCAGTATTATAGTATAGATCCGCATTTTTTCGAAATAATGATTTTACGAGGGCGCTATACATATAAAACAAGGAAGTTACGTGTTTGGCGGGTTTTTAAATGACCTACGAATTTCGACGAATCACGATCGTTTACATTGGAAAATCTCATTAATATTCATTATTATTTATTCTGGAGACCTTTGGGAATCGTATTATGGATGTTGCAGCGAGACAGCATGGTTTGGAGAAGATGGTGAGTTATTGAACATTACCTTTGTTTTTTCTCAAATTTAGCATTATTTTTTCCAACTATTTAAAGGTCATAATTTATATATTAAAATCCTAGTTACTTTATGATATGAATTTTGTTTTATATATTTTGTTTTATATAGTTGATTATTATGTACAGAATGATGTTTAAAAATTTCGTCTTGACGTAAAAGCTAGTTTTTTGTTAACTAGAAGCTTCGCATACCGTGTGTGCACACGTGTACGCTATGTGGCGTTTGACAGGCATGTTGATAATACGCGTTTAAACACGATTAGATAGATGAGCCTATTCCTCGATAGAGATTTACGGAATCCTATACCTAGTTGCTGTAGTAGTACAGTAGGACCGTACTAGGCTAGGGTATGCCTAGATTAGCCCTGCTTTCAAGCTAGCTAGGCTAGCCTAGCACATATAATTAAGGACGGGCCTATCCTATTACTACTAGGCCTAGGCTATATTATTTATATTATTTATGGGCTGTGGAGGGTCCAGAGACCTAGGGATCGTTAATAATAATTAGGTAATATTAGTCAATAATACCTAGGCCTAGACTATCTGGTACTAAGTAGGTTGTGTTAATGAGTTGATGTTAATTGGTCTAGGCAGCCTAGGGCTAGTTAATATTTCAATCCATTAATTATATTGACAAGTCGACAAAAAAATGCACAAATAAATGTTTAAATTGATGTAAACTGTTTTGAGTTTAATAAAACAAATTAAGTACCCGCTGCTTACTTGGACTCGAATTCAACCTTGGCCATCAGGCGCAAGCTCGGTGGTCAAGAGGTATGATCGTGGGTTCCAGTCCCACCCGAGAACAACTTGCGATTTTTTCTCAGTTGTTTTCAAATGTACTGAGTATTCGGTACATTTCCACGTGAGGTAGGACAATATTACACCAATACAAAACAAATTAAGTTACTATTTGTATATTTTTTTCATACCGTAATTACAACTCATTTTAATTCATTTTAATTGTTTCAGATACATGAAAATATATGGCATGTAGTAAACCATCATATCACGGACGGCAATCCACATGGAATCGGCTAGTAAGGGCAGATAGAAAAATGGTTAGATTATCACTCCCCCCGCAAAAACAACGCAGTTGAAAAGATTGCTGATTGTGATCAAAATGTCCAGGTAAGTGATGTTATTATTATGGTTCACAATAATTTCAAAATTAATAGAAAAGGAATCATCATGGCAGACTAATTACAATTTTAATACACAATTGATTATTTATAATTCAAATTACAAAGTTATCTGCACTCTTTTTAATTAATAAGGCCATGTAAAATAAAATCATTGGTATCATCCCCTCCCTACCATCAGAGAGGCCACCGACCCGATTTGTTTTTTTATTTATTTACAAAACACTCAAACTCCATTTGATATAGGTATGTTTACCACCCGTCCATATGCGTGATTTTATATGGAGATAAATGTATTATGACGTTATTCATAGGCAAAGTTTCTGCATGCTATAGATTAATTACATAATTTCTTGTATGCAATTTTATTTGCGACGGGGTTTTTTATGTTCGACGCGAGAAAAGACAAAAACACATCTCTCCCTACCATAAAAATTGATAACATAAGAATGCTAACCAACTTTTTTAAAATTTTAAAAGGCTATTTTATCACTTTCATCAATTCATGACGTCTTCATAAATTGTTACTGTACTGTAGCTTGGTTACTGGTTATTCTTCAACATCTGTGTAAAAAAGAAAGCAAAAAAAACCGTGCCCAATAATGTGTGATTATAATCTAGGATTTGTATCAAATTGTGATCATTTCATGTATTAACATACCATATTTCCTTTTTTTAGCATGCATCATTTTTCCTTGGATATCTGGTTCAGTCAGTGTCAAATGGCTCTTCATAATTGAGAATGTTTTTGCAAAGGCTGATTTTACTTGTTGGGGGAAGCATGGATGAGTTCACCTCCTTGCTCATTTAAGAGACCAATCCCAACTTTCCACATTCTCAGAAAGGGTACAACTTGGTTTTCCAACATATGGAGTTTTGGCGATATGTTGTGCTCATTCTTGCGGTACGTTGTCATAAATTTTTGGATCTGTAAAATACATTTGAATAATTTAAACTAATATGGTGGGGGAGAGTGGGTAATGGTAAATACATACAGTAAATAATGAATAAGGTATGATAATAATTTTTTACCAACAACATTGATTTCAATATCACTTATAGGCTTCGTATGGTTAATTGATTAGTGAATACTCGCAAATTCACTGAACAGAGGTATAAATTTTGCCTTGGCTTTCTCAAGTTTTCCCTCTAGTTTAGCTACATGTCCAAGAGGAACTTCTATTATCTGTTCTGATATTACACTGTTGGCTGCGTCCATTAATTCGCTTACAATATTTATCTGAAAATTACATATATACAAATGCTATGCCTATCTTTATATAATTTTTAATTAATCAAACATAAAATAATTGTGTGTGCAACAAAGCAGAAATAATTTTTGAAGTTCACATTCCAAATATAATTGCAACACTAAATTACACAATGTCAGTTACCTCGCAATACTTGTGAACATGATTGCCCACAAATGCCTTGCCATGATATGCCGGGCATTCTACCTTTCTGACCTGCAACACATCATCCAATGCACAGACTATGGGTCCTGAGCCAAATTTAAGTTGTTTATCAAGCTTCATTTCCTTAAATATGCAGTGTACAAATTTAAGTTAATGTTCATTTAATATTGGTTAAAACAATACAATACATTGTAGTGTTTTACAGTATGTTTCTCTAATGTACTCAATAAAATGTGTCGATTTTTATTAATATTGTACTTCATACTAACCAGATCTTTAATTTCTTGTTGTTTAACAGCTATGTTCCTCACTGCATTGCACACTGCCATGGATTTAGTAACGTTTTTGTTAATAAATACCAGCGGTATTTCATCTTCGAGGTTTGATATTTCATAAAGCTTCTTAAATACACCCAGTGAGATGTGTAGGCTTGGAACTGACACCTATGAAAAGGTAAATTCAGTATACTTCAGTGATAAAAAAAACATGTAATGCTTCTGATACCTAATTATTTATGAGGACATTACTTACTTGGTTGATTTCAACATCTACCATGGTTTCTCTTACAACACTCGAATCTGTCATACCACCTTGTTGAAAACATTTAAAATCCCCAGCAAGTGTCTGTAATGTCCTGAATTCTCTTGATGGATCACCTCTGTCTATCTCATCTTTGGTGAGATTACAAAACAGACAGCAATACCGTCCTAAAATAAACAATTATTTTTCAATGAGTTTGTATTTGAGTACACTTTATGTACAGAATAATATGGTGTTTATACTAAATATAATGAATAAGCATAAATGCTAAAATATTATTATTTATTATCATTATTATTATAATTATTATTATTATTATTATTATTATTATTATTATTATTAATATTATTATTATAAATCATATCCATAACATACAAACGTTGCGTTATGACCCTTACCATTTGGTCCATTGAGCCCGTACATCCTCGTAAGGAACTCGTAATCGCCGAAAAAAAAAATAGTCTAATGCGATGACCCCTTTAAATAGAACATTTGTTTTTCATATTAAATTGCCTACATTTTTTTAGGAAGATAAAGATAGAATTGAAAAGGCTAAAGAAATTCAAGGCATCGAGAAACAGAAGTGCTGCAAGATAGAGGAAAAGTGTAAGGACATCCAGGAGAATGTGTGATATGTAAGTATATGATTTTTAATCTAAAAACCATTCTTACCTCCAGGTATCACCATCTAACATTCTGATATCATCGAAGACATCAGGAAAGGTCCTTGCAATGTTAATAGTATAGTCAGGACCGTCACACATCATCAGCACGCGACGCTGATATGGTGAAGGGCGTTTGGCTTGCTCAAACTACAAATTTGGATTTCAAATTTTGTGCTACCGCTTCCCCCCCCCCCCTTATCACCGCCAGCCTTTATCCAAACTTCATTATTATGAAGGTGGATATTGTTGTTACTGAAAAGTAATAGTGGTTAAAATAATTTTTACTCATATATTTTTATCCAAATTTCACATATTGCATGGACAATCCATCTTTTAATTTTTTTGTGTAATTAAATCATACAAAATTTTTGCTTTGATAAAAACATATTTTTTCCCTATCAATATTGATTTATGCAGAATGGAAATAAATATAAACATGTTCAGTTTAAGTGAATGAAATATATATTTACGCATGGTGTTTGTCGAGGTATGAAAAGAACAGCTTCCGAATTTCAACTACTCTCACCACGGGGGCCTTTATGACTTTATATCCCCCTTCTGCAGTTGCAGCCTCACTCTTGACAACCAGGTCTTCCAATTTACCTTGCAGGTACTCATCAGCTATTTCGAATTGCCTACTCCGCATCCTTCGCTCTGAAGCTATTGTTCCTGGTTGTAGATACCTTTAATAACATGAATTAAATTTGTAACTTTTGGTTTTGAAACCAAATTCTAGTAATATGTTATTATTAACTAATAGCATTTTTACCTTCTTAATTTGCGGAGTTGCTGCCAAACAAGCTCACAGTCAGCCTTGATAGCCAGTGAACTGTCAATATCAACTAGGGATGGAGTTGCAAATGCAGAGATTTCGTGTGCTAATTGATTGTTGCTATCCCTATGTGATATCACCTCGCGTAAAGATGACATTTCCTGTGTAGGTCGTTAAAGACTCCTTTTGCACACATTGCTGCTGTATTTTGCTGCTTTTGTGATTACAGCAATCTTCACTGGCTAAAATATTGTAATCACACAATTTAAATACAGTGATAAAGTGCTACTACAGTACAAATGCAATTAATAAAACATTTTCTAATACTGTTATTATGTTAAAGAATGTTAAATTAAATTTGTTTAGTATAAAATAATTAAACCCTTACCCTTCCTCTAGTTTGGATTTCAACCTCCTTGCACTCCTTAAGAGATCGATACACCACTTTATTAGACAACTGTTGAACTTCAACAATTGTGGTGACTGCACTGGATATTCTTCTGTATTGTTGTTCAGCTGGTGTAGAGCACTTATGTTGATAGTAGTCATCATATTTTAGGATTTCACCGCATGATTTGCATAACAGTTGCCCAGATTTCAATGAGTTCTGAACAATCATGAATGGTGTTTCACATCAGATACATTCACAGGACACATGCAGACAAAACAAGTGCATTGACGGACTCGAAGTGTGCCAAACAGTTTTGATAGACAGTACAAACAAAAATGATGCGAACACTTAGTTTCTAAATTTTCAACTGACATAATACGCAGACAAATGGCACATTCAAATTGTGATAACAATGATTGATCTTTGACTGTAAATTTTTGATTCAATGCATTGTGCTCTAAATGCTTAGAACAAATGCTGGGTTTGATTCTGTAACCTGTTTTTTGTTGTTTTTTGAATAAATAATATGAAAGACATGAAACTTCTTGATGTTATCTCCATACGTATGGTCTCAGAGCGGTATGTTTGTATGAAGCTGTTTGACATGTGGTACAGATGTATAGAGGGTGAATGATGCTGTCTTCCAGTGAGAGATCAATACCAAGATGATTTAGAATTTCTGGTTTTATAGTTGATAATGAGTACTTCCTAGTTTTAAATTTTGTGCCACATATTCAGCAAATATTTAATAATGATTGCTTGTGATTGTCCATAATTATTAAACGACAACAAAATAAACGACACCACCATTAGTTAGTGTGTTAACACTGTATATTGCCCAGGCCTATACTTTATACAGTGTAACTCGAGCCTAGGCCTAGATGTCGGCGAAATCGTTGATGAAAATTTCTCTTTGTAAAGTAATTATAAATAAATATACGCAGCTTTTACGTCAAAACAAAATTTTGGTATATAGTAAAATGAAAGTTGCTCTAGAAGTATGAAGTGACGGGACCCTTAGGGGCGAAGAAAGTCATTGGTCGAGTTCCTAGTCCACATTTCAAGCGCCCTGACCATCTTACATTAGATGGATATGTGCGCTATATAAAACTACTCTATTATTATTATTATTATTATTATTATTATTATTATTATTATATTCGGCAAATATTTAATAATGATTGCTTGTAGATGTCCATAATTATTAAAAGTTATAGAAAAAAAACATATAATACACCACAATACACTAACACAGCAGATAATTTCAATAGAGATACAGAATATACGACAAAAAAAAAATAAACGACACCACCATTAGTTAGTGTGTGAACACTGTATATTGAAAAGGCCTATACTTATACAGTGTAACTCGAGCCTAAGCCTAGATGTCGGCGAAATCGTCGATGAAATTTCTCTTTGTAAAATAATTATAAATAAATATACGCAGCTTTTACGTCAAAACGAAATTTGGGTATATAGTAAAATGAAAGTTGCTCTAGAAGTGCGAAGTGATGGTTTTTAATGAAGTGACTAGGATCTCGCACAATCAGACGATAAGTTCGATGCTGAGTAGCGCTTCTTGTTCCTAAATAGTGAGGGCGCTATTTGTTTACAGTGCTCTCGTTAGCGATCGTCGAAAAGCTGTATTACTTTCGATAAAAACAAAACTATCACTCTGATTTCGATAGCCGGTACAAAATTTATATAAATATCTGTAACTTTGATCACTTGCAGTAATAACAAATATTATGACGTGTATATTTGATTTACTACATGAATATTATCACAGCCCACACATTCCCTCGCTCGCTCGCACTTGCTATACATTTCTATCAAGCGCGGCTCGAAAAACAGAAGAGAGGCTTTCGACAGCGTGAATAAGAAACATCGCGTTGAAAACATACATAATATCGCAGTTCTCTATTAATGAAACCACCGTTCAGGCTGAAGGAGAACCATGAAAAAATCGAGAAGGAGATCCCGCAGATGCACGCGACGAAACTCACGAATCCCACGCCAAGGAACTCGGATCGCTTCAAGACGATCTTGAGAGAGAGAAATCGGACGCGGAAACGAAACTGGCAACGACGAAGGCGAACCACTCGGACGAGATTGAAAATATTCGAGCGCAGATATCTTTCCTGGCCGAAAAGGAATCGAAACTGAGAAGAGACGGCGGTAAGTTGCAGACGTACCTAAAGGAACGGGAAGAGAAGCATCTCGATCGGATAGCTTAACTGGAATCCGATAAGATTTCGCGATCGGCCGAAGCGGAAGAGGCTCTTGACGAGTGCGCGTTCCTTTCAGAGAAACTGAAGCTCGCGACAGATTCCGAACGTTGGTCAAAGAAGGACCTTGAAAGGTGGCGAGCCAAGAAGAGGTCGTGGCAAGCGACGGCTGAACGACATTCGGCAGATATCGACAAATTCGCGAGCTGCTGAAGAACTCCGAGAGAGAACGTGCAAATCTTGAGTCCCAACTTTCGAACGTCGACAAGAATGTAATGGATTCGAAAGAAACGGATTCGTTGAAGCGGGAGCTGGAAAAACACCGACAGGAGATCCGACAACTCGAACGACTTCTGAGCGACGAAAAGAGGGAGAAGTCGGGTGAATTCTACGAAAATGATTTCGGAACTAAGTAACGAAGTCAAAACGGTCATCGACGCGCGCGATAGATTGGTGAAAGATAACACCGAAATGGAAAAGAGGCTATCGGAATCGGAAAAACGTCTGTCGAATGTGTACGACGAATCGATGAAAAAGGTTGTCCACCTCGAAGAATCGGTGTTTTCGAAGAACAGGGAAGCGGATGAATTGAGATCAGACTTGACGAAAACAAAGATGGAGATGGACGAGATCAAAAGACAGCTCAACTTTGCCAATAACAAAGTGGCGGAGGCGTATTCCGAAGTGACTCAATTCTTCGAGAACTCGGAAGACGGAAGATTGCACGAGGAAGGTCGAGACTTTCTCACACGACGCCTCGATGAAGTTGAACGTTCGTTAGAAAATGAAAAGATGAAGGCGGCCGATTGTGCGCAATTGAACAAAGAATTAATGAGGCAGATATCCTTTCTGACGAACCAAATAGAAACAGTAAATTACGGCCGAAGTGTCGAGGTAAGCAAATTGCGCCGATTACTGAACGATTCCAGACGCGAAGGGTCTCAACGGAGTGCTACACCATGAACGACTTCGACACCGTGCTCGCAGGACACGTGCTGTTCCCTTGGACGAGCGAGCATTCGACGGTGATATCGAGGAGCCTGTCGGCACTCTGGAGGTTCCAGGTCGTCGTTTGCACCGTACCGGCGTTGCCCGTCGGTTGTTGTCCGAACGTCGATTACCGGTGTTTCTTCTGCAGGAAGGAGCTGACGGACGAGGAGTGTCACCATCTCGTCATGACGATCGCGAAGGACGAGGAGGATATCTGCCGCGGTGGGCCTCCAGTATTCCAGCGTCTTGACTCTCGCCAGTCGACGAGACCGGAAGTCGCTGAGAAGGACGAGTTCGATATCGCGAGGCACGTCGACAGGCGTGCGAGATCGGCTGCCGACAAGCTGAGGGTGGAGATCGAAAAGGAGATAAGGTACGTCGAAGCGTGCGTCCGATACGCATCCCTTCCAAAGACCGTTAGTCTCGGTTGCATAGCGCACGTCGCGAAACTCGTCTCGTTTGGAAAGCGCAGACGGCAGCTGGCGTACGAGGAACGAAAGACGTTCGACCACAGGGACCTCGGAAGGTGGTCCCGAAATCTGCTGGAGTCGATGTTGGTCAATCCTGACAGGCGCGATTAAAGACGGGCCGCGTTGGCCTCGTTCTTCCGTTTGGTGGTCGATCCGACCTCGGTGGTGAGGGACGCGTCGACGACAAGACACGAGACCGCCTTCCGAACCTGGATGGAATTGTGCGATGTGTCCGCCAAGAGCGTTTGCGATTACGTCGACGGACAGAAGGGCGTGACTCTGAAGACAAACGTCGAAGACGACCTGACTGGCATGTAAAAATGTTTACTCACCTGGCACGTGTTCTTACCCAGCTAACACAAAACGTTTAAAAAACGTTTTGAATTGGTTTTAGTTTGGGTTTCGTTTTTGTGGAACGTTTTCAAAACGTTTTTAAAACGATAAGTATGATTTCTGATAGGATACTTTTGCACAAAATCGTTAAAAAAAAACGTTACAAAAACGTATGCAAAAAACTTACAAAATAGTGTGTAAAATAGAACGAATTCACAACCTTCTTAGAACGTTATATCACAACCATATTTTCACCAATTTTCACAAAAATTGTTATCGTTTTTATAAAACGTTTTAAAAAGGATTTTAAAACGTCGATGTGTAAACATTTCCTTTTGATTGCAAATTGTTTGCACCAAAACGTTAAAAAAACGTTGAAAAATCGTACGCAAAAAGACTTACAAACAAGTGTATAAAATAGAACGAAATCACAACGTTTACAGAACGTTATATCACAACCCAATTTTCACCAATTTTCATAAAAAAATGTTATCGTTTTTATAAAACGTTTTAATAACAATGTTAAAACGTCGCTGTGTATTATAGCCTTTTGTTTGCAGATTCAATGCACCATAACGATATATAAACGTTATAATAACGTACGCAAAGACTCCTCAACAAATGTATAATTAGAAAGAAATCACAACGTTCACAAAACGTTATATCGAAACCAAATTTTCACTAATTGTCAGAGAAATTGTTTTCGTTTTTATAAGTCGTTTTAAAAACGTCGCCGTATTGCGTTTTAATTGCAGTTTCCTTGTACAAAAGGTTATAAACGTTGTCATAACGTAAGCAAAATACTTACAAACACGTTTATCACAATTAAATCACAGCGTTCACAGAACGTTACCTCGCAACCAAAAATGACCACTTTATTCCAGCAATTTAATTTACTTATTTTATAAAGACCAAACGTACCCAATGCTACGCTCAAACAATTAACATAGGTAATCTATCAAATTTGAACCAATTATTCAGGTTAATTGTTTTCTTTAACTTTAACACATTAATCTGTATAAATCTACGTGGTCACCGTTATCATCCATGCATTTATAATGAGTCTTAGCCACGAATAAAATTTACTGATTCGTCAACAAGCGTCACGTGACAATTTATGTACGAGAACGCGTGCAACCGTTGACCGATTGCCATTTTGCTCCTGTTTTTCGTTGGATGATGTAGGCTACGTGACGTCCGTTTCTGAATTCAACTTCTGCTGATACTTTTAGAAAAAAAACTTTTAATCTGATCGTAACAATTTTATGAAACTATGGAAGGTAATTTTATTATTTTATATACATTACGTTTAATTTTGTCTTTTAGAAAAACACAAAAAAAAAAACAAGCCAGAGCCGTCGGTAGGCCTAGGCCCCAGGCGAGGA
Organism: Anneissia japonica; assembly: GCF_011630105.1. Lineage (NCBI taxonomy): Eukaryota > Metazoa > Echinodermata > Crinoidea > Comatulida > Comatulidae > Anneissia > Anneissia japonica. Next base: position 470,565 of record NW_022714601.1, read on the forward strand.
AAACACGTCAATTAACTAGCCAGCCCAGGCATAGGTAGGTAGCCAGAGAGTTGAAAACTAAGTGGGAACAGATTTGCTAGCGAAGGGAGCACAAAGGCGCACTGGGAGCTGAGGGTTTAATGCTCATGCCCTAGGGGAAAACCAAATCCGTTTTCTGAAATAGTTTGTTGGTGTTATTTGACGTCAGGTTTTTTGGTTTTGTCATGGTTCTATCTAAATACGGATCCTAGGCCTAGGCCTAGTTCTACAGTTATCCTGTGCTGTAGGTCTAGGCATGCCTAAGTGTATTGTATAAGTGTAAACTGCGAGGCATTTAATGACAAATGTTCCTTTTCATAGTTTTAAATCAAGAACAAATCTGGGAATATCATGATGGATGAGTTTAAATGCGCCTTGTCTGTCTCATGGCCATGCTAGCGGCCCGGTTGTATTTGCCCTGGTACTGGCACATAGGCCTAATCTAATTATTTTTACTAGTGATTCTTAGGCGTAACGTTTTTATATTTTTCATGAGAAGTTGCTAGCTATAATATTACAGTTAAGATTTCTATGTCTGACTTTCTGTGTCGGAACAGGTCACAATGTCATTCACCATTTTGATTGTGCTGAATACTATTTTTGTAGTCCCTGTATGACTGCTCATTTGTGGATTTTATATATTAATTGTTTATAAACTTTTCTTTAATATTTTTTGGTTGATGCCATTATTTGATAAATATATGTTTACTTTTAGTTACCAATGACCTGTATGACTGTTCATTTGTGGATTTTATATATTAATTGTTTATTAACCTTTCTTTAATTAATATTTTTTGGTTAATGCCATTAATTGATAAATATGTTTACTTTTAGTTTCCAATAACCTGGGGGAAGAAAGTTCAACAGCTTTTAAGCAAGTCCACCGTTCTTCTGTAAAGGCACTCTGTATGCATTATTGAATACTGTAAGTCCAGACTTTATCTTATTATTATTATACAATATTACATCATTGTTAATTATTGAAATGGTGGGCTATCAGCACGATATGTTAACCTTGTATGTACTGTATGCGTATGTTTATCATTACATAATGATCACTTCAAACAGTTTAATTACCTATCATATTTTCATTTATTATTAACTAATACATTGATTTAGAATGGGAATTAAATGTTTTAAGGATGTCATGTATCGCGGCTTCAGACAATTTATTAAAAAGTTTTAAATTACCATGATAATTTTTAATTACCTTATATTTTTTTTTATAAATATTTAACATACACATGTTTTTTAATAATAAATTTAATAATGTAATTATAAATGTGTTTACTCTAATCTGTTGAATTTGTTTATAGGACTAATATTCAGCAGTCAAATAATATAATAGCAAGGGTGATCATACATACGTTTGTAATTAAATCTGTTGAGTTGGTGTTACCTTGGGACTTTATCAAACTTTATAACTGTTATATAGCAAATGTTTTACTGAAATATTAAAAAGAATATGTTTGGTTAAGTTAAGTTTAACAGTAATGAAAAATCACTTCACTTCAAAAAACAATACTAAAATTCATCCTACATGTAGAAATATTATGTATAAAATCAAAGAAGGCCAACTGTAAATTAAATTGACACATTTTTGTGTTAACTTTTTACAGAAATTTGAGCAAGTTTGTAATGAAGAAGATGTAGTTGCCAGAAGAGATGACAACGATGAGGACGACGGCAATATTATGTAAATGCGTTTGATTTGTGGCACATCCTCTTTATTGGTTCTGATACAACTTTCTACTCAGCAAATGGTTCCATTTTGACAGAACGGCTATGAATTTCCTTTGTCAAGGCTTGATTCAGAGACAGTGTAGCCATCTGCTTTTCTGAATATCCTAGATTTTTATGTGTGCACTGTGGAGTTTTTCTACACTGGGCCTCTTGTTTATTTTTGATATTTGTTTGACATTTTAAAAAACCAATTGAACTTACCAAATACTGAATAGATGATATGGAACTTGATCTTTTATTAACTGTACTTATAGAAATAGTATAGAATTGTCAGCACTTGACTCTAACTTGATTTTGATATATATTTTTTTTAAATATTGATTATTGTAAATCCTTTTGTCCTATATTGAAATGGAGCTTTTGCTAAACTACAGTATAGCAAAGTACAGTACAGGACGCATTAAACATTAAAGGATAAACACATAACGGTACATAAGTGTAAGTAATTTTGTATTGTTGTCCTCTTCTGTCCAAGAGCATCAAAGTTAACACGATGTAGTTGGAATCATACATGTGACCAGAGGCCGACCTAAGGATATCTACGGTTCAGTGTACAGCGTTTGTTCAAGTTTTCAAAACGCATTGGAACACCGATCAAACTCAAAAGTTTTACCATTATTTTGATGTTTTAAATATTGATTTTGATATTGTAACACATTTTAAGAATGTTTTAAAAACGTTTAAAAACATTAAAATAACGATATAATGACGTTTCTGAATGTTAAATTGAAAAGTTATTAAAACAATTTAAAAACTCCACATAAATACGTTTTTAAAACGTAATATTATAACGTTTTACAAACGTAATAAAAACCCTTCATAAACGTTTTTAAAACGTGATACAAGACCAAAGTCGATGTAACCAAGGTTATTTTTACGTTATAATAAAGTTTTTAAAACGTTACATTAAAACGTTATTAAAACGCTATCAATACTCCAGAAAATTACGTTTTCGAAACGTTTTACTAAAACGTTTTTTGAACCAAACTCATGCTCCTCTCGCAGCATCAACAGTGGCGACATGGACGGTATGCCGGACACGGACGTGCTCTGGCTTTCTTTACGACGACCGTCGCTTTCTGTTCTTGAGAGGTTACGTTACGTGCGGTTGGACGATGTCGTCGGGGAGGGAATGCAAAAGACAGGCACGGCATCGGCTGCAAATCTGACAGGGAATTTTACGCTGGGCTCGTCCGTCGGGTGTCTCAGAGGAATATCCGTCAACTCCAACGTCCCCGTTCTGAGGTCGGTCGGCATCCCTTTCGAGCTGAAATTGGGGAACGAAGAGAACTGCACCGTTCTGCGCAACGCAGGAGACGGGGATTTCGTGCACGTCGACGTGGAGGATCTTGAGGTGGTCGCGCGAGGAGTTCCGGTAAACTTGCAATTGGTAGCTGGCACAGCGTCGCGGTCTATAGGGTAGGACGGTCGATTCTGGTACGGTTGGACGGAGTTGTCGGAGAAGAGATTCGAAATTTAGGCGAGGTGTCAGATGCAGATATAACGGGAGACTACTTTTTGGGTGCGTTCGTCGGCTTTATTTGCAATCTGACCTTAAACTCACAAAGCATATACACTGTGGGTTGTCAAAGCCATACGACTGCGAAACCCGCCGAGATCCCTAACCGCGACGACAAGAATCCGTGACTACCTACGACGACGACAGCGGCGGCGATGATGACGACGGCAGCAGCATCGGCAATGATGACGACGGCGAAAGAGTGCTAGCTTTAGGCGCTCGAATCACGCGTTCATGAGGATAGCCGATGACGGAAGAGTGAGAGCGCATTTCGAAATGGGATCCGGACCGTTGATATTAACATTTACGGAGTTAGGGCGTTGTTTGTTTACATTTTTACTGTAGACCGGCCTTACTTTTCTCGTTAAAATTCATCATTTTTATATAAATTCATGCATTGCAAAAATTTTGTTTAGTAGCTGATATAATAATTAGACAAACAGAACATGGATGGGGGGATATTATACTCATATATTATTTTTAGCACAATTCTACTATGTACTAAAAAATGCAGTTCCGCTAGGCTCGCACGATCCCAATCGCGACATGAATGTGTTCGTTCGAGGCTTGCGGTGCGTAAACATATGAAAGGCACGTTGAAAACACTTATTGTCCCAATATAGTGCGTATGAAACCGCCGTGACTTGGTCGTACCTCTTCCAGTCTACTGCGCGACGCTATCGTTCACCTTCAACAGATTTGGCCTTATGCTGTTTTTCAGAATTTTGGAATTGTATTTCGGAAAACGATACTCCGATCTGTATGGCGTTGGGATTTTGGTCGCGGTTATGAGAATCGGTTTTCCGGTGGGTTACATGTGGACGTTGACAAAAGTGAAAAGTCGTGTGTGGAATTTTGCAGCAACGTTCGTCTGCAACTGCGTGATACCGCTCGTTATGGTATAATTTTCCATAATCAACGTCCTCGTCGAATTCGGGCCAGATTCCGTTTCTGCGGTGGTGCACTACTGCTTCGGCAACGGGGTGCTGTTGGCGTACGCGATGAAGCGACTCACCGCCGACGACGACGACGACCACAATTACGAGAAGAAGAAGAAAAAGAATAAGGAGCAGAGGAAGATCTCCATTATTGTTTAAGACCCGATGACGTATGTCATCGAACGTATAATCATGAACGTAAATGAAAAGATCACTTATTTTAACAAGATAGTGATGGAAAAATGTGTTGAATTCCGTGTCCTGCTGAATAACCAAAAAATATCGTACGTTTCAAGTAGCAGTTCAGATGAACAGACGAAAAACGTCGGCATTCTTTCGCAGCAAGAAGATCTAGGCCTGCCCCGAGAACACGTATCGAACTGAATCTGGACGCCGTTCTTCCGATCTTCGAATGAAGTTGCTTTGAAATTGGTCGACAATCACACAATCGACTTGGAGTTTCCCGATTTGAACACTTACGTGTACGTAGATTCCGTACTTTCATTTCTTTTGGCCGACGACCAAATTGGAATCTGCCGCTTGGGCTGCATTAGGCGAAAGATTGGAATGCTTCGACGTGAAGAAAATCAACGAGTTTTCTGAATTACTTTTACATTCCTACGAATCTTTTTAGAATACCCGGCGACCCGTGGTTGAGATTTCTAGCCGTATGCGAACCGTTACTTTTCGGAAACTTCGCCGCTCCCGTCCGAGACAGACACCGTCCCACCAACCGACGTCTTCATCATTTGATGATGTCGCCGTACGATGACAACGTGCTGAACATGCAGATTCTAATTATGGGTTATGTCTGCTATCCGTTTCGAATAGCATTGGCCGACTTTATAAACGACCTGCCAACACCACCGGAATTCGCCGACACGTCGATACAATTTTCGATTTCCTGAAAATTTGGAAATTCGTCATCGTACGCCAATATAAAGTTTGCATACATATTCTCTATCGACGACCCCGAGAAACACAATTATCACGCCGTCTTCAATTTTACAAAGCCTTTGCGACTCGTTCACGTGATAAAAATGGGCAGCACCAAGCATCTCATAGATGAGAAGACGAGGCAACCGCACCTGCAACATCTTTACTTCGGAAACAATTGGTACATAGACGAGACGATAGGTGTAACACCGGCGTCGAATACCGGTTCGATGCGAACACCGATCGATTCGATCTGTACGTATGCCAGCCGGATCCGTCCCTTCTTGGGTTCGTGTTGAACATAGACGACGGCACCGTGGAACCGGCACCGCCGATCGGACTGCAGCTTCGTTTGGGGAAGGATGTATCTCCGGTCAGACTGAAACCGGTGGACTGTGGCCGACGACTCGACCACTATTTCAAACCGTCTTCTAGAGCCCGATACATATGATATTTAGATCCCAACTTCTGTTTATTCATTCCTTTACTGAGATGTAATCGAATCAATAAAGTTATTGTAAAAACTTTAAAAAATTGTATGTGTACATATCTGTTTCTTCTATCGTTTCATAAATTTTGTCATCATCACCTTCATTCAACTTTCAATAGCCAAAATCCTTATTTGTTATTTTTACGAAGTTAAAATAACCAGAAAATACAAAACTATTATAGTTTTTTATATTTTATTTAAATTTAAATAATGAAGTTTTCATTTCTACGCCATCGTCAAGAGCTTGATGCTGGCGAAGAGGATAGGTAACGTCGCCTCGTCTTCCGACAGATATGTGCATATGGTGACAATTAAGTCGACGGTAAACAATGATACGTTGGATAGCGTATGCATTCGTTCTTACGACGACCTTCTTCGTCAAAGGATCGCAATGTCCAGACGTCACGTGCAATTCCAATCCCAAGTCGTATCGTTTTGAAAATTTGTATCGCGAGACATTCACGGATCCGAGCATACGGTCCTACATATCCGAGTTCAGACACAAGACGAACGTCGCGTGCGACCTGAAGTTGCGGAACGGAGATGACTGCATCGTACTGCGCAGATTCGGTTCAAGGGATTTTGTACGCGTCGACGTGGAGAACTTCGACGTGGTAGCGCGATTTCACGTGGGAGACGTAGAGTGATCGGCGAGGAGTCCGGGGAAACTCGAACCGGGACGATGGCAGAGCGTCGGGATCAGCAGGCTGGGCCGATGGATTCAGGTGCGGTTAGACGATGTCGTCGAGGAGGGAATGCAAAAGACAGGCACGGCATCGGCTGCAAATCTGACAGGGAATTTTACGCTGGGCTGGTTCGACGGGTGTCTCAGAGGAATATCCGTCAACTCCAACGTTCCCGTTCTGTGGTCGGTCGGCCGATGCTCCGATGACGGCAGAGAGACCCTCGCAGTTTCAAACGCGCGTCAGAGTTTCGACGCCAGACGAGCATCTCTTTCGAACTTAAGTTGGGTACGAAGAGAACTGCACCGTTTTACGAAACGGGGATTTCGTGCACGTTGACGTGGAGGACCTCGAGGTGGTCGCGCGATTTCGCGTTGGAGACGAAGAGTGGTCGGCGAGGAGTCCCAGGAAACTCAAAATTGGTAACTGGCACAGCGTCGCGGCCTATAGGGAAGGACTGTCGATTATGGTACGGTTGGAAGGAGTCGTCGGAGAAGAGATTCGAAATTTAGGCGCGGTGTCCGATGCAAATATAACTTCTTTTTGGGTGCGCTCGTCGGATGTATAGGCAACCTGACCGTAAACTCGGAAAGCATATACACGGTGGGTTGTCAAAGCCATACGACTACGAAACTTGCAGAGATCCCTAACCGCATGTGTCTACTTACGACGACGACGATGACGACGGCAGCGGCGGCGGCGAAAGACAACTATTACCTCGCGGACCTTCGGTGCTTACAAGTTCGAAAAATCGATGCACGGTGAGTTTCACGTGCCGACGACGTCCTGAACGCCGACGAGAACGGGATGGTTGTCTCTTTCGACAATTTCCTGCGGGAAGAACACGCAGTCGCCTACGTATTGTACAGCATCGGTTTTCCCGACTCCGTAGACGTCGAAATCGTCAAGGAATATCTGCACGTGAGATTCGAAGTTGGAGATTGGTTCATAGAGACGATGAACCTGCGAAAATTACAGGTCCGCAAATGGTACGGAATATCGGTTCGAAGGACGGGAAACCGCGTGTACGTCGAAGTGAACGGAGAGAACAAGCAGGCATCTCGTCATTACCACGACGACGAAATGCTACGACGAATGAACCACAATCTTACCGGATTTTTTCAATTTTTCCTTTTACGGAAAGGATCAGTCGTTCGTAGGGTGTCTCGGTAATCGGAAGTTTAACTCGTTTCCGGTAAACATTCCTTCTATGCAAAGGTGCAATACGTCTCTGTCCTCGTCGTTACCTACCTGTTACGTTTTTCGCAACACCTCGAGCGATACGATCGAGATACCTGCTTCCTCGGGAGGTTCAGCGAAGATCTCATTCGGGTTGAAATTGGAAAGCTGGAACACGGGTAACGTGGTGCGTGCCGAAGGACTCGGTCGTGATTACGCGGACTTGAGCGTACGCAGCGGTCGGGTCGTGGCTCTGCAAATCTTTGACGGCGGGTTCCCGGCGGCGATGAGCGAAGAATAACTGCAACTCGGAATCTGGCACGACGTCGACGTCCGATGGAACGGTTCGGCGTTGCACATCGACGTGAACGGAACCGAGGGCCTGTCAGCCGGATCCCGAGAAAAGGATTCATCGCGCCGACCGGTACCCTGTTGTTTGGAGCGTCTAACGCTCCGTGGTTCGTCGGTCGATTGAGAGATCCTACCGTCAACGGCATCTCGATAAACAAGTCCGGACATACAGATTCGGAAAAGATAGCAAATTCAATTTCAACGTGCAACCTTTTCACACCTCCCGAGATCTAAAAAGCTCGTTCGCGTTGAAACTAGACGAAACCGGAACAAGCCACGTTCTGAACGCGAACGGGCAACAGAGTTACATGCATGTGTCCGTGATCAATTCGAAGATGGTGGTCACGTTGCTCGTTTCGCGAAACTTAGCTATCCTGATAAATGCGAAAACGCTGAAGACGGGAGTCTGGTACGAAGATCGGCGGCTTAGATCGGCGGCTTAGCACGGCTGGACGTGAACGGGATTGCCGGCACCGTAACAGAGATTGATCGAGACTCGATGTTCTCGGTTGCAATCTCCGTAGATTCCAGATACACTCAACGAGCATGAACTCTTTCGTCGGTTGAATGCGAGAGGTAACCGTAAATTCGGTCGACGTGGAACTGCCACACTCCACGGAAAGATGTCACCATAACGACGCCGACGACGCCGACACCGACGACGAGCGCGCGTCGAACGCGAATCTAGAGATGACGGACGAAACGATGATGGTACCGAAATGCTGTGTTTCCGATTACGCAACGTGACTGGCGTCCGAGTGTCTCTGACACACAAAAGCATGGACGTTCGCCACAGTCTGCGGATTTCGTTTTTACATGAAATTAATTAAAGGAAATGACGGCGGCCAGATTTTCTTCCTGGGAGACGAACTTCGCGATCACGCGTTCATGAGGATAGCCGACGACGGAAGAGTGAGAGCAACTTTCGAAATGGGATCCGGACCGTTGGTCGTCTAGAGTTCGAGTCCAATCGTCACCGGCACCTGGAACTGTTTCGAAGTTCTCAGGATAGGGAATTCTCCGCGATTGAAGATCAACGAACTTCCGGAGCAGTGGAGAAAGGTCAACGGCAATTACAGTAGTCTGGACGTCGACACGTGGCTGCATGTCGGCCGCACAGAAGGTTCGCCGTCCGTGGAAGCGTGCGTCGCGCGGATAACGTTGAACGATATGGAAATCCGACACGGAGATCTGCAGTCGTGTTCCTCTCGTGTCCGAAACCAATTCGTTTCCTTGTCCAACGAAACGGAAGAACAGCCCGAAACCTACGTGCAGCAACGGATTCCGTCCAAGTTGTTTCGACTGGAAAGCGGCGCCGCGCACACGTCTCCGATGCCTATGACTGACGTTCGAGATCTGTCGTTCTCGATCAAAACGAAAAACGCGACCGGACACGTGGTCATCGCTTTTGGAGACGTCGACCACATCACGATCTCGCTGTGGGGAGCTACGCGTGCGTCGACATGGACACGGTTCCGGAACCATGCAGTACTATAGTCCGACTCGTATGAGCGTCCACCGTTGGAACAGATTGAAGATAGAGATCGCGAACGCCTCCGTCACGACGAACGACGGCCTCAGGGAGTCGACGAATCTAGACGGTCCCTACACCCATCTAAATCTTGGCGATGACTTCGTCACTGGAACCGTGAATGGATTACGGAGCGACGAAGGATGCATCTCACCCCTCGAGCTCAACGGCGGTCGACGAGAGGGGGAACCCGCGGGAATGGCTTTTTGTCGAGTCACTTACCGCCTCGACGATTAAACTTCTCCGATGGCCGGGGAGGGTCGAATAGAGAGCATGTCGCTTCCGCTCAAACCGGACGAACAGACGCGAAGCGTTCAACGGCACGTGTTCACGGCCACAAGCAAGACCACCACCGACCTCGTCTGGGTTTTCCTCACCGACGGATACGCGAGAGTCGCCGTGGACGCGGGTTCCGGACTGATGTTTCTCAACAGTGCAAACCGTGTGCTCATCGGTAGGTGGAACGAGGTTCGATTGCTGTTCGAAGAAAGCCCGATGCAGATCGCGATGGGAGGGGAAATAAGCGAGAAGAAAATGCTGGAAGGCGGGTTCACGCATCTGAACCTGAACGGCAAGCTGCACATTAATTGAAAAGAACGACTTGTTGGCTCGAAGGATGCATTACACCTTTGGTGGTGAACACCGGTCGACCGATCGCACCGACAGGACTTTCTTTCTGCCAAGCGGCACCGATGCGGCCGCCCGTCGTCGTCGCCGTTGACGACCGCCAACCGGAGACGAAGACCCCACTGAAAAATCGGACGGGCACGTGTTCACAGGGAAAGGACACCGACTCTCTCGATATTGCTCTTCGACGGCCGCGCGAGCATCTACGTGAACACGGGTTCCGGAGCGAATTTCTACGACAACGAAATTCCTCTACGAATGGAACAGACTCTGGATAGGATTCACTGAAGGCTTCATGCACTTTTCCGTCGGTCGCGGACAGGAAGAATGGAAGAAATTGTCAGGTCGGTACACCGACCTCATTCTGGGCGACAGCTACTCCGTGGGATTATACGAAGGTCTCGGCAGCACCGGCGGATGCATTTCGGAGCTCGAGGTGAACGTTCGACCGGTACAACACACCGGTCTGGAACCTTACAACTCCCCGGACCCGAGATTGGTGGTTGTCGCGAAATCCGAATTATCGACCACGGCGGCATCGCCTGATAGTAGAAAGATCAGAATCGGATCGGGCGCGTGTTCTTACTTCGTTGTTCCGCAAGACGAAGCGACGTAGCTTCCATTCATGGAAGTGTCGTTCTCGTACAAGCGCTCGGACCCAAACGACGGCCACGTTCTGCTGTACGAAGGCTATATGGGGCGGAAGGATGATACTGATGGCGACATCCAAAACCGAAGGAGGAACGTTCGCGAGGGTGAGGTGTACTTCCGCGGTAGCGCCGAACGTCACGGAAAGGTGCACCTTTCGTCTGGCCGACGGCTCGATGCAATTGATTCCGAATCTTCCTGTTTCGCGGTGATGCTGGCTGAGTTCGTCGTCGACGATCACCCCGACGGAAAGTTCTTCTTCGGACGAGCGGACCGTTCGGCAAACAGAGTGATCGATACCTTCGCCCACGGTGTCTTCACGAATATGGGTTTTGGACAAAAAGAGTTGAAATATAGAGGGCGCTACATTACGTAATTATTCTGAGTCAGCGAAATCAATTAAGTGGAACGATGTATTGATCGCTACGCTAACGAGTTTATCGGTACAGGAATTCGCGTAGTATATCAGATATTACGGAAAATAAAAGCTATCTTTCATGAATTCAAACTAATTACAAGTTACTTATATGTGTATTAAACCACACATTTCAATTATTACGTTTAAAAAAAGTTTACTTGTATTTTTAGTTGTATTTCTGAGGCCTATTATACAGAGATGAAGTAAACAAACAGCGCCACCACACAAAGTCATGGTACTTAAGTACTGAACTTTAAATCGTCTGTCAACACATGTTATCCATCATTTAGAAATCTGTTTTTTTTGTACACTTTCTTATTAAATGTTATTTTATTGTTTCAAAAGCAAAAAAATGTGTAACTGTTGAATTTTGAGAAATTGCTTTTTTCAAACTTGGTGAATTTACTACCTTTTTATACAACCTAGGCCTAGCTTTAGGCCTAGGATAGCGTTTTTTTGTTATCCAGCATAGGCTTAGAGAGCGTTTGTGCGGGTGCGTGTGTGCTACAACAAACCCTATACAAAGGATCTGTTATACTACTAACACTGTGGTGGTTCATTCTCTTTTGGTGTGGGGGTTCTGTTGTAGAGTTTAAAAAGTACAATTATTTAAATTTCTTTAGTTTAAAATAAGAAAAACTGGAATTTTATTATCTTTAAAAATTTAAATAATAATAATATTAATTCACTTTGGTATTTACTTTATTCAATAAAGATCATTAATAATGATATCTTGATTTTCACATTGATGGATAAATTACAACATATAAAAACATAAAACCTGATAAACTACACCGGAGTCATATTTTTTTGTCATGAATTTAATTTTAAACAAATTATAAATATACAATGATACAAGGCTTTTAAAAAAAAACTACCGGTATATGATTTGAGAGATGCCACAATCGATTCACAGGGGATTGTTCATTAATTTTTTCCTATTTTCCTAATTCCTATTTCTTTTTAGGCAAACTATGATTCCTCAAAGAGTATGCACAATTAATTAACAATCACTTGAAATTAAATGAAAAATATAACATACATATAATAAAAAAGAGGTGTTGCATTAGCATACCAGCAGACAACTTGAGTGTTACCCAGCTACAGTAGTCAATTCTGCTAGTTTGAAATCATCAAAATGTCAGGCAGTCCTGTAGCAAATAATAATATCTCCACACACTTTAAATTTGCAACACTTACTGACCGCTTCATTGACTAATTTTTCCCGTTCCTCTTTGATTGACCTTTCGCTTTTTATTTTCTTTTCTTTTTGTGTGTTCTTGGTTTGTCTTTTGTTTTTGCTTTTATTTTCTGTGTTTTATGTCTGAATTAAATTTTCAACCCAGAGTAAACACTTCGAACACTGACCGACTAGCTGACCAGATTTTTCCCCCTCTGAAGAGTCTTATGATCAATTTACATCCGAGTTTGACCCCGATTCTCAATTTTTTAATAACCAACTTAGTACTTCCGAATATTATTATCCGAGCCAGTTCTCGTCTTTAGTCAATAATACCAAAAGAAACAGTTTTTCCACAATACATTTTAATTCTAGAAGTCTTCTAAAAAACATTGACCAAATTAAACAGCTATTAACGTCCCTTAATTTTCCTTTTGACATAATATCAATTAGTGAGACTTGGCTCAAAGACGATAATCCACTAGTCCAACTTCCCAATTATAATGTTGTAACTAACCACAGAACTCATAAACATGGTGGTGGAGTAGCCATATATATTCGTGATGGCCTTCAATTCTCTTTACGAAAAGATCTCAACCTTGATCCTGATATTTGTGAGTCCATTTTTATCGAAATAATTCAACCAAATCACAAAAATATTATTGTTGGCACCCTTTATCGAGCTCCATCCCTTGACTCTACTAAATTTATTGATCAGTTTGATAGTGTTATGGCAAAACTGTCTTGTGAAAATAAATATGCGTATATTCTTGGGGACTTTAACATCGATATACTTAAACATGAATCTAGCAACGATGCCCATTGTTTTGTTAATTCCTTCTTTAGTAATCATTATCTCCCCCTTATTCATAGACCATCCCGTATTACAAATACTGTACCTCTGTTAGCCTGCTTGACAATATTATTACCAATATGTCTGATTGCCCTAATCTTAGTGGTTTATTCTACAGTGACATAAGTGATCATCTCCCTGCTTTTAATATATCCTACATTCAATATCCCTCACCCATCCAATGATGCAGATGGCTCAGATACCTATATTCTAACAAAAATATCCATTCTTTATTCAACATTGTTAACTCTAATTTAATTTCCACTTCCCAATACTTTGCTGCCAACAAACTTTCAATTAATCACGAGAAGTGTAGCTTCATTCTGTTTCCAAGTCCCCAAAAATCACAAACTTTCGATCCTTCGAATTTCAAGATCTATATTGATAATAACGAAATTCCCAATACCGAATTTGCCAAGTTCCTAGGAGTTTATCTTGACAGTGCATTAAATTGGAAAAAACAAATCTCCCAAATTGAAAATAAAGTATCCAAAAGCCTTGGTATCATTTTTAGGTTATCCTCTTTTGTTCCCCGCAACGTTCTTCGTATTTTATATTGCTCTCTCATTCTCCCCTATCTGAGCTACTGCAACATTTTTTGGGGTAACACCTACTCATCCAACTTAAGCAAACTTCAAATAATTCAAAAGAAGGCTATCAGGATTATATCTGGCGTTCCACCATGGTCTCATTCTTCTTCTTTATTTTCTAATCTCAATTTTCTTAAACTCGCTGACATTAATTCCCTTCACCAAGGTCTTTTTATGTACTCCTCCTACCATGGTCTCTTACCTTGTCACTTCTGTAACACTTTTAAATCCAATTATTCCTTTCACAATTACAGCACACGTAACTGCGCTAATATCCGTATACCCAACCATAGAACCAATTACTTCCAGCACAACACCAGATTTTCGGGCCCAAAACTTTGGAACTCGTTACCCTCATACTTGATAAATGCATCTTCCATTAAAATTTTTACTAACCAATTCAAAAAACTCTTAACTTCTGACTACTAATTGTTAACATTTATTCAATCTCCTCCATCTCCACTTAGTTGCTACCTTTCGCGCGGTCTGTCGGTCTGTCTTCGACTTGTTTTGAATGTATTGTTTTTTGTCCCTTTCTGTCCTGTTTTGTCTTTTTGTCTCTTTTGTTAATCTCATTTTTTCCCCTCTTATTTCAGGCTGTCCCTCCACAAGATGGATTTTTCTTATCTTCTCGGGTTCTTGCCTTCTTCCTCTCCTGCATCTTCAATTTATTTTAAATCAATTGTAAAATATTTGTCTGATTTAAAAAGGAAGTAAATAAATGTTAAATTGAATTGAATTGAATTGAATTGAAAAAAAGAGCAAAAATAAATTACGTCCACATTAATTATATAGTATGCTGTTGCTGTGTCTATTTGATGACATATGGGTTTGAGTCTGTTGAGTGAAAAGGGTGTGACGAACAGGTCCACATTGCCTTCCACAAGTTCGAAAGTTCTATTAAATCCTATCTGAAATATCCAAATATAATCCTTTTTAGAAATCAGTATTCTCCCAAAGAACATATCGAGGGATTTCCACCTGCAAGAAAATTGTTAGTACATTTTAAATATATTCATCTTTTAAAATTTAATAAAAATACAATGTATGAATATCTATTTTGATATTGCATTATAAACTTTTTATATATCAAAATGGAATGCTAGAAGTGCATTTAATTATTATTATCAGAAAATAATTGTTGTGATTGTTTTCAATTAAAAGAAATACTAAAGCTCTATGTAAATAAAAAGTTGACTGATGACACTATATTAATATGCTATGATTAATTGCATTGATTTTCTATTAAATATTTTAAAGCTCAGTTTAGTCTATATGCAGGTGCTAATTGAATAATACCCCCTCAAAATCACTCGAAATAATGTAAACCATAATACTAATAAAATTGGCTACCTCAGGCCTAAGCCTACTAATTACTGTACTTGCCTTATTATATAACTAAAATTTGATTGATGTGTACCTGCCTGAGAATTGGTGGTGGTAGCCAAACTTCTGGTTGGTAGGGCCAAAATAATAAATATTAAATTAAACATCGAATTAACAACATTTGTGTTTGTTAGCCTACATTAAATATCTCTAGTTAGTAGGCCTATTAGGCTAAATATTGGGTTCTCGAGGCCTAAACAGGCGCATAATTAATAAATGCCTATTTGTTGTACTGTATGCACGCTTATCATGCTAGGCCTACGCTGATCCAAATTATGCTAACAAAACGTCGTAATTCATAAATTCCTGCGCGTGCAGATCGCGCAAGGCCCCATACAATGCGCAACACGCCTTTGCACTCGCCTGAAAACGTAGGTTACATTGACCATCATAGAAAAAAATCTAGCCGTTACAAAAATGTGTTAATTTGTCAAGCTGTTCCTTAGTAATGAAGCATTACATACATCAAATGCATTTTTGCAAAAATAATGGATAACACTATGTACTTTTTTAGCCAAAAAACCCGAAAATTTGACTACAAAAACATGAAAAATATAGGCTTACCTTCGTCGGCCTCCACAGCGACTTCCCTGAGGAATTATTCTGAACGATGTGTTCCAGGCTCCTCCCACATGACCAAATTAGGAATAGATCATGAATATTTAATAATATCCTCGAATTTACAGTATTAATGGTTGATTAAAAGCATTGAATATTCAAAGAGAGTGACGTGTATACAAGTGGGTTTTAAATATAGCGCGTCCTCTATAGTTTTTGCGTGCCTCAATATCGGACTTTTTGTCCACTATGAAGATACCGTGCGCCGTGAACGAATGGATGCTGGATTCCTCAGCCATTCTGGAATGCCCGAAGAGGATCGAAGCGAACGATAACGCTGTAGCCAATATACGAAACGACACCTGTTTCACATTCAGCATCTCTACTTCGACCTCTCGGCCCACCCTGGACATTAGCTTCTATTACACGAGAACGAACACGGACGACGGAAAAATATTCAGGTACGTAGAGTGTGAAGGGTTCCGCTTAAGAATCTCAATCGCGAACAACGAGATGAGGTTGCTCGTATCGAACTCCAAGAACGAAAAAATCAAGTCAATAACTACGACTCCGTCTCCTGGCTTCAGGACGAGATACGCATACCACATACGAAACAACCAAATCTTCTCTACGACGGACGGGATTCCGAATTTGGCAAATACCTTGCCTTTGGGAAACGGAACGAAGTTCTGCGAAGGTGTGTACATGCTGGGCAGCAACGGAGAGGCCCACGTGACAGCCGCAGGGAAGGTGGGTTCTCTGATCGTCAACGGTTTTAAAGTCAGGCCGGAAAATTTGGAAAAGTGCAACGGGACTACGGATGCTCAATCGACCGAAAGACCTTCGACCTCGACGACCCCAGCAGTGGGCCGATTCGACAGATCTTTCCGCAAACGCGACATGAAATCCCGGATGCCCACAGTCGGCCGCGTTCGAAATTTGGTTGTCGTTCCGGTTGCGATCTCTTCTGTTGGACAATCGAGGTCGTCTTTTGTTTTCCCCTCCCCCAACGTCAAGTCCATCGTCTTTAAGATAAATGCTGTTGTTCTTTTTCACGTGCAGCAAGTCGATAATTGTTGTTGTGCCTTCTTTTATAACTTTCTTGTCCAGATCTTTTTCTCTTTCCCTTTTTTTGTCGATAACCTTTCGAATCGTCTGTCAGTTTTCACATAGAGTTGTGCTTCGTTTCTTCCGCAATCTCCGTCGTCGTCGTCTTCCTGTGTAAGTGTGGCGACTTTAGTTTCCATGCGAACATAATACCGGTTTCTTACCACGATATTCGTTGTGGCCTTCCTTGGTAAGTGCGGCTAGGTCATGTTCGGTGTGAACATACATTTTTTTTTACCAGGTCTTGTCTTATTGCCTCACTGAATGTGTTGATACGATTTTTGCCTCTCCGAATGTGTTGGTATGAATTCGCGTTTTTGGAAACACGGCTTACATGGCCATTTTACATTCTGTGTAGTCCGTTGGATTTTCACACGTCACAATCCACGGTTTTTTTTATACAACGGTATATACACTTGGGCTTTTTATTTGCCATTCCATGTTTTCTGGAAAGCTTTCTTAATAATGCAAATGCATATTTTCTCCAAATCATCTAATTCTTTTGTGCTTCTTCTCTTTATTCGCAACTTGTAAAAATGACGGGTCGTCGGGGTCGCGGTGAACCTGACGTCGTCGTTCTGGTTGCGATGATCTCTTCACGTGCAGTAAGTCGATAATTGTTGTTGTG
The DNA here is from genome assembly GCF_011630105.1 of Anneissia japonica. NCBI lineage: Eukaryota > Metazoa > Echinodermata > Crinoidea > Comatulida > Comatulidae > Anneissia > Anneissia japonica. Next base: position 487,948 of record NW_022714601.1, read on the forward strand.
CCTTCTTCCATAACTTTCTTATCAAGATCTTTTTCTTTGGTCTGGTCCTCTTTCCCTTTTTGCGACTCCCCTGTCAGTTTATTTACATAAAGTTGCGCCTTGTTTCTTTCGCAATCTCCGTTGTCGAGTTCCTGGGTAAGTGTGGCGACGTCAGTTTCCATGCGAATATAATACCGGTTTCTTTCCACGATTTTCGTTGTGGCCTTCCTTTGTAAGTGCGGCTACGTCATGTTCGGTGCCAACTTATCTTCTTTTTTTACCAGGTCTTGTCTTATTGCCTCTGTGTCTCTTTAATTTTTACATAAACAAAGAAGAAGTGCAACTTCTTGGATATTTCAGATTCAAAAGAAGGTTGACAGGTAAGCGTCCAAAGGGGACGCGGTCGTCGGCGAACATGCAGCACGTCCACTTGAGGCGTTCGTCCGTCCGCTCGTATAGCGTGTTTTGATCGTTGTGGCCTTCCTTTGGAAAGTGCGGCTACGTCATGTTCGGTGCAAACATACATATTTTTTTTACCAGGTCTTGTCTTGTTGCCTCTTTGTCAGCACTCAGTACCACGACGAATTTGTCTCTTTCAAATTAATGTGTTTGCACAGCAAGTCTAAGTTTGGAACTGTCAAAACAGGAACGTTACTTCTTCCACTTCCTCGTCAATCATCGCTGGTGATCTCCCTGTTCTTCCACGAACGGCGGTATCTCGAACGTTGCAGGTTCTTCTTTTATCTTGGCAACCTTTTCCTGCCAAGGTTCTCGTCGGTCGTTGTTTCCAGCATGTCTTCTGATCGGATTCATTACTTTAATCTCTTTGTTAGAGCGCTTCTTCCGATTTCCCGAATTGCTTCGTTGCTTTCTTTTTTTGCCTCTTCTCTGAAGTGTTTCTTCACAGAGTCCGTAGGTCTCTCCATAATGTACAGTCTCGTTGTACTCCATCGTTCTAAGACGGTTTTTGAAACTCGGGACGCCGTCGCCTGTCTTCGACAAATGCCCTTTACGGACTCCTTTTATTTTTACAAAAATGCTCTGTTGCATTCCTTTTTATTTTGGCACATTTCTTTTTTTATCTCGTGTTGGTACCGAGAACTTCGGGATTCCCATTACACGGACCGTTTCTTTTTTGGCACTTTTTTGTTAATCTTGTGCCGGTACACTTCTTCCTCTGGTGGGGGATCGAGCTTGCTTGCAGTTTCAACTTCCACCTTTGGCACAGTTTGCCACACTTTGCATCGGTGCCAGTCCCCTAACGAAAAAAAAATAAATAAACACCTTCGTCGTCACGGCCATCGTAAGTTGGCTCGTTTGCAGCATTCTTTTCTTTGTCTTAACATTTCGGAAATCTTCTTTGCCCCACTTTAGTTTGTCGGCATTGTCCCAAATCACGGCGGTTTCAATATAGACAATAAGTAGTGAGCACTCTGTTGGTCACTATTATACATTTTAGATATTCTCGTAGTTGGGGGCGCTAACGCGGAAGCGATAATTTCATTATTCTCCATATATGGGTTTTTAAATGACCAACCAACAGCTTTAAAATTGAAAAAAAAAATAATGAATATTCATTATATTATCGAAGAAGACATGCTAAACAGTTCCGTAGTATAACAGGCACGATATCATGGCTCCTGATTTTACGTGTGAGTATTTGAATTTATTCCATGTTTTTCACCCAAAACTTAAGAAAATCTGGCAAGTAAAGTTTACATGGCTATAAATAATTTTTGCAAGTTTTTGAAACATTGCCACTTGCTCCATATTAATACTATTTGACTTCTGCATTATCCTCTAAAAAATCTCTCTGACAACTGTTCCGGTAAAATTTTTATCTAAGTTTAAAAATGACCTTGTCTGGCCTTTAAAATACACGTGTTTACCCTAGGCAGGCCTAGCATGTCTACCTTTTAGACGTTTGGCGTAATAAATAACACAGACAAGATAACTATATGTTTTTAAAATATAATTCAAATGTTTCTAGCAGTCTTCCCAAAAATAGCCTACGCTACGGGAGGGTAAGCTGCCGCCTGAGCTTAGGTGAAAGTAAACAATGTTTGGCCGGAGGGTATTTAAATTTTAAGTATACGCGGTATGCTCTCACGTGAAAGTAGGCCTACGCTAGGCCAAGTCTATTCGCTATGGACATATTTTTAGGATTATTCAGACCCCAAGTTTTATAAAAACAGTTATCTTGTAATTTGAAAATGTCTAAAAATATTTGATTATTTTATTATTATTATTATTATTATTATTATTATTATTATTATTATACTTTGAAATTTCTTTTTTAGTATCTGAAGTTTGGTGGTATTATTAATGTCTGATGTTCTGTCATAATTGTTTAATGAAAAAAAAAATGGCAATAATAACTTTTTATTTTTAATTTTAAACAAGATACAAGCGAGCTGACAAAATACATCATGGAGATAATCAATTTGAACATAAGAGCAGTTGGATGCTGTTCATGGAGAGCAGATATTAAGGTATTTTAAATAATAAAAATTATTCTACTTCTGTACAATGTTTTTTTTAAATTATGTATCATCACAATAATGCTTTATAAATCATATCGCATGTTCTTAAATACAGTATATCAAATGTTGTATTTTCATTGATATCCGTTTTGGTTATGTTGTTGGGAGACCTTTACTATTAGCAAGCACCAGTCTTCCTAAGCATTAACTTGTTTGTCCATTTTTAAATGTTGCCCCTTTTTTTTCAATGTATGGTGTTTATTTTTTTATTTTTATGTTTTGGAACGTTACTGTACTTGTATTCCCAAACTATTATGAAATAATAATAATAATAATAATAATAATAATAATAATAATAATAAACTCTTATGCCCTTTGTACCACATCGAAACCAAGGGAAAAGTGAGCGCACAATATAATTAACACTTAAAATTGTTTACTTTCCATTGCCTAGATTGAATTATATTGTTATGTATTGCCTGATTAAAATATATTTATATTTATCTTTTCAGCTTCTTTAATTGTTACGACGCAGGATGAAAATCAGATACCATGGTGAGATATGTTTACATCTATCCGGTTTTAATCGATATGCAAGCTACATGGAAACAGATGAACTCGTCATTTTGTCTCTGCATTCCTGCTGTTACAGACAGTTTTTTTTAGCATTCTTGTTTGTATTTTTGAAGAGACCTGGGACTTTCAGATGATGGGAAATTTATATTTTTTCTGAATCAACTTACTATTGAGAACAGATTGTTCAAAACCCCATACCCTTTTTGTGAAAATAAATTTACACACATATTAACATATACACATATTAACACAAAGCGCAATAACATATTTTGTTGTGCAGTACCGTACTATATATAGTGTGAATGTATTGAATTTTCTACTTACAAAGTGCAATAGCAATTTATACAAAAATAACTGTCAGTATTAGGCTGATTGCATACCTTTAATTCGGATTCCTGATGATGTCATAATTAATATCAAAGTATTGAATCCCTAAACTTTGAGTAAGTATTATTCTATCTGTATCCGAGATTAATCAGTGGACCTTTCGGTTTAATTTGGATTCTTGTATTTTTAAAGGTTTATTTTGTTCATTAAAAATATAACATGTAGAACATAATGTTTGTGTCTATTTGTAAACTGAAGTGTAAGAAGAATGATGATTGTAAAGGATACTGGCTATTTTCACAGATGATCATTGTTTACATTTATTTATATTTTTAATTTTCTTTATTTTAAAGCCATCCTAATTATTGCCATCAAAATATAAAATGTTATTCAATGCAAGCCTGTATTTATTATTTATTACCTGAATAAAAATAATATATATATTATACAATTATAATTTTAACATTTAACAACATTAATGCAGCAAAGCCTATCCAAAACCCCAATAAAATCTAGGCCTCAATTTAGGCCTAGCGCATGTATAACCAACGCGTAAAATTGCGCGTATGAGCCCGTGGAGTTGTCAAGAACGCCTAGTAAAGCCAAAATATTTGGTGTTTTCAATCGAAATTTTTTTTAAATCGGAAAAAGTTGTCAGGCCAATATTTCACAGAATTCAAGAACAGACACTGATTGTTCATTGGCGACCAACGATAACATCCAGAAAAATTGCACAATTTTGTACAACGACGATAATTACCACCATGTTTAGCGATATTAACATTTACGGAGTTAGGGCGTTGTTTGTTTACATTTTTACTGTAGACCGGCCTTACTTTTCTCGTTAAAATTCATGATTTTTATATAAATTCATGCATTGCAAAAATTTTGTTTAGTAGCTGATATAATAATTAGACAAACAGAACATGGAAGGGGGGATATTATACTCATATTATTTTTAGCACAATTCTACTATGTACCAAAAAATGCAGTTCTGCTAGGCTCGCACGATCCCAATCGCGACATGAGTGTGTTCGTTCGAGGCTTGCGGTGCGTAAATATATGAAAGGCGCGTTGAAAACACTTATTGTCCCAATATAGTGCGTATGAAACCGCCGTGAAATGAAAGAAAATCAGCCCCTTGCTGCCACGACTTCTCGAATTCTGCTTGTAGCATCTCATAATCGAAAGCCTGCGACGTACGGGTTTCTCTTCTTTATCTTGTATTTTTTTTAAATGCCGTCTTGATGAATTCTTATTCTTGCTTGTTATCTTTGCCGAACATTCGGCAAATTTGCATAGATTAACGAGAAAACGTTAGTTTCATTTCTTCATCCTGCATTCTTTCTAGCACACGCATTCGTTCCTTTAACCGATTATGTGAAACAAAAACACTAAATAATTTGTTGAACATCTTTATATTTTGAAAATTTATCTTAGCCGAAAGAACATTTCGGCATTTAATTTCAAATGCTCCTCCCCTCTTTTCCAACGGCGATAGACTTTTCGGCGCCAAATATCCCGTCGCAACAGGTCGTCGCCACGAACTTGACTGTTTGCAATCTCTTAAAATTAAAAAATATATATATTTACATGTAAATATTATTGTTAAAGTTAATTAATCGTAAGTTACTTGGTTTATTAGTAGTAATAGGCTAATCACAAATATATATTATTACATACGAAACTATTAAGCATTGAGACTTAAGATCATCGTATATTTTTATAATTAATTTAACAATCATTTACAAAAAATCATGATGCAAATATGCATTAAAACATTAAAAAAAGAAACATGGTGTCCTATTACATTATTTGTTCGTAATTGTTACAAATGACGTAGTGATGAAGATGAGGGACTGATGATGATGGTGATGGTGTTGAATGCAGATCTTAAATTTAGCAGCGATAAGTTAAGATGCTGCATGGATGAACGTGTCAACTCATCGATATTCAAGACACATCAACTAAGCAAACGCTAGATTTTATTATTCTCCCAAACATGTATTCTTACTATCAATCAAAGACGCATCTCAAAATTTAAAACTATTGACATAACGTCATATCGGTCCGTGAAACAATATGATACGTCATCGTTGTCCCCCGTCTCAAATGAGCGAACTTAATCATCTTCATCGTCACCTTCATCAACACCTTCATTATCATCATCATTGTACTCCGACTTTAAAAATTGAATTCCGACATATAATTATCGTTATTTTGTATTATTTATTACAAACTTTCATTCGTCATATTTATATCAATTCGAATAACGGTTTAATTGTAAGAGATTTTGCTCGAAAACTGTCAACTCAGAAGTTCGACGATGAACCAGTAGTACACGTGTTTTCTATCCCGTTCTTACAATAAGTGTTCAGACGGAATTCGTACGTACATGGGAAAACTGTGTGGAAGAAGAAGAATAAAAAGGAAAATTATTTAATATTATTTAAGTAAAAATTCTTGTAACGAAAATCCTTATACATTCCTTTGTGGTATCGTACTTACATTTCAACATCTACACCCTTTTCATCGCAATCATCTTCGTGACGATCCAAGTACTTCGGTCGCATTTTCGTTTTGCAAAATCGGCATCTAACTAAGGCAGGACCGTTGTAGTTTCTTCTGCATTTAATCAAATGTTGAATATACTTCGTTCTTTTTACGGTGTGGCTAACGTCGTAAGGACAAGTCAAGTGAGTAGGATCCATCGTTGATTTGTTGCTGTTGCCTCTTGTCTTGTCTTGATCGACTGACAGTTTTGCTGCTGCCTCAGAGCGATTGATTGTTGAAATAGACATTAGATAGATTCCGACATTCGTACGGTTTGAGGTACACTTCGCGACGATCTCTTTTATATGCTTCGATCTAGAGACCATAACGTCATCGGTCGTACAATCTCATAAATCCTTAACGTCATCTAATTTATAATATTCAAGTGTGCAATCGGGTCCCTCATGACGTCATAACTCGTTGCCCCCCCCCCCACCTT
>NW_022714601.1:494389-502606 GCF_011630105.1 Anneissia japonica
GATGAAATACGATACGGTGAAACAGACTGTCTCTTATACACATCTAGATGTGTATAAGAGACAGTTCTCGCACATTTTCATCATTCTGTTTTCGAATGTCACGAGTATCCGATTGAGACAACAGAGATGGCGTCAATTCTTGCAATAACGGTGGATGGTGTACCGATGCACGTGGATGTACTAGATGAATCAGATCTAGAACTGTCTCTGGACAAAGAATCGATCGAGAAATTTCAGATATACGCCGACTTCGTCCCTTTGTCGTGCCGACGAACTGACAGCAACGTTGTCTAAATGCAAACGTAAGTTGGACGATCATAAAATGCTGAATGCATGAGGACGTAAGTCGCATAAGGCGTATCTTGCAGATCGTGTTGATCAGGTGACCGGTGAAGTAAAGGATATGTGTTTGCAAGCTGCTCGCATTGACATACGTTTGCGAAAATGTAAACATTACCAGACGAAGGAAGGAGCGGAAGGAGAAAGTCTGATGAACTCGATCATGTCGTTGACGGAATACCAAAAAGGTATGCTGCCCTCCCAAGGCAAAAATTCAAAAATGAGTTATTGGTTGTACATGATTCCAGGTACCATTCTGCACATTTCAAACTAAATATCTATCTATTTTAAAAACCTTATATTTATTGAGATATTTATATCATAATTAGGAAGTATGTCCACATTTTGACGATAAAGGCACAGCAAAAGGAAGCATGGAACAAGCTGTGGCATTGTGTGTATCACTAGCCAATCAGAATGCAGTATTCTGACTGTGTAGGGAAGATCTTTTTAAAGCCATTGATTTAACCAAAGTTAAATGAATTAATAAAGTATCATACAGTTTTTAGATTCATCATTCCAAATTTTCCTACCTTTTTAATTTATAAAGTTAACGTAATATTTGCCAGTTTTTTGTTTTGTTTTTTTTTTTTTTTTGTAACTTTAGGATATTTCATGGTTATTTTTCTTTTTGTTCATAATTATAAAGTACATAAAGGCAATTTTATTGTATTATGCGATATATAGGCCTGTTGATTAACACAGGCTAAGGATTAGGCATTCATTGACTTTTCAAGAATATAAAAATAAAAATCACAAATATTTTGTGCGCTAATACATTCTTTTTCGAAAGTTGATGAAGAACGCACACGCGTTCGAAATATTCCTAGAATTGTTTTTTGAGAATCAGCGATTTAATTGATTTTGTCAAACAGGAATGGAAATACACTGCTTCATATTTTACCATTAATTTAAGCAATCAAAGGTATCTTAATTTGTTACCAGGTGTTACTCGCTTCAACTAAAATACCGTTTGGTTAGAAACATATATTTTTTTTTCATGAAAGTGCTTACTTAACCTAATTCTAAATCGCCTTCGCATATAATGTCCCAGCAAGATGTATAATAAAAGAAAGAAAATAACAAAATTATTTATTCCAATGTAAATGTATTGTTTGAAAAACCTATGATGAATATTTAGTGTCTCTGAAAGCTAATTTTGAATAAATCTTGAATAAATCAACACTAGGGTGTATATAAACTTGCATTAATTTATACATTGGAAAATAACAGTGAAAGAAGGCAAGCCCTACAAACACTTACCGGCAGCTTCCAATCTAATAGTTAATCATTTTTAGTTCCAATCACTCAAAATATGATTTAATATTTAGATATTATTTTAATCAGGGATGCAACATCATTTATGCATTTTGAAATTTGTCAATTTTATTATTTTAGGCTATCTGTATATAAGGTACTAGCCTACTTTTATCTATATTTATTTATATTTCTTGATTTAAAAAAAAAAATATTTTAGTTGAGTAATATTTTATGTAGAGAATGCTGTTATCATTAATTTACAATTTATATGTCCATATGTGAGCATTTTATTTAGTATAAATGTGTATTTATACTAAATAAATACACATTTACACTAAATAAAATGCTCACATATAATATAAATGTGTATTTGCTTCATTTTGATATGGCGTATTTCCAACATGTTAGTTGTGCAATACCACGGCAGAGGGAAGTATGGGACATTTTAAGCTAAAATACTGATTTTTAGATTTTTTTTTTATTATTATACCTAGAATGGCCTTCTAATTATATATCAAAATCACATGAAAGCTTTTAAACACACTTCATCATTTAGAACGGCTGATGCAAAAACACGTTTTGCTTGATTTCTCAAAACTATCCTGTTGTCCCATACTTCCCTTTGCCATGGGAGGGCAGTATGTCGAACGTGAACGAGTTTCGTGAACAATATAAGAAAGTGACCGAAGCTATGGACGAGATTCTCTGCATACCTAGGGAGGAATTGTCCGAGAACACCTGTTGCATATGCTGCGAGGCTCCCGTATCCATACTGACGAAACCGTGCAATCACATGATGTCGTGCGAGACTTGTGCGCACCTCACCACGAAGTGCTACGTGTGCAGGGCAAGGATCGAGCAGCGACTGAGGAGATGCGACGTTGATGAGGGGATGAAAGTTTTTAAATGTTGAACCACTTGTGTGTTAATTTTCTGATTTAAGAATTTAAAAAAAAGAGAAATGGAAATCACGCCTAAATGTGTTTATATTTTTTGGACTTTCATTCAAAAGAATTCTAGAATCTCCAGAACACATAATGATTTAACTGCCGAACGAATACCGAAAGTACCCATTTTGTAGAGTTTAGCTCGGTATCGATAACGTCATCGTTACAGATCTGAGGCAAACGTTGGAACGCATGACGTAATGGGTCTGTTGAATTCCTATGATAGGCCAACGACGTCATCGGTCTGAGAAACGATGATTACCATAATACATACCTTGACGTCATCGGGTGCCCCCGACGCTGTATAAAACAGTCTTCCAAACACAAAACTCTCCACTTTGCGACGAAGTTAAATCAAGTACTTTGATAAAGATGGAGAAATTCGAACCTAAGAAACTGTTGGAGAAGAATAGGCATGTCCGGTTTGCTGAAGACGTGCGGGGGCGGAGAGGCACCCCTTGCAGAGGCTGTGACGTTCATCGCAAACATCGATTCCAGAGACGTTCTGACAATCATGTTCTTCGACGGGCCGGATGGTCCTTTCGCCAAATGGTGCACGCCGTTCGTGGTCGACCAGTTTCTCGAAACCTGCCGTTCCACCGGACGGCAAAGAGTCACCTACACGGACGTTGTACTGAAGGCCGAGAACGACAAGTTGATGATGTCGATGGCTTTCCTGTGCGTCCATCCCGAGGAAGGTCTGATTAAGCTGGTGGACGAAATGGGAACGGTATTTTCTGCCACTGCGATGCCGTTCGTCATGATTAACAGCGACAGACATCAAAACAAAAGAAGGAAAAGAAAGATGGTTTGCGGAGACTCCACGCTGTCCATGTTCGATCGCCCGCAACTCGCCGACATCTTAGGTGTCGATACTCTGTTTCCTGGACAAATCCCACCGTCAATAACGTTCACTCGAAAAGAACGACGAACAGTTTAGTTGGACAATTCCTAAACAAATTTCTCCGACAACTACAGGCGTCGACGAACCTGCAGTCTCCCGTCGAAACTGATTCGCAGGAACAACCGACGACGATAACTCCGACGGTCCATCCTGCCAACACGGGAGACTTCGAAAGGAAAAGGTTGGCGGTGTTACCGCCTTTAACAACACCCGTCAAAATCAATCCGCAGCATCAGCAGCTTGAGGAGGAGGTACGACAGTCACAGGCACCCAAGGTAAACATGTCCGTAAACATGTGCAAAGACAACGTACTCTACGACAGACGATGGAAGAGAAGGAGTAAGCGAAAGATCGAATGTATGTCCGCTAAGTTTAAAGAACTGAAATCTGAAGTCGTGAAACGACAACAAAATATGTCGACGGAATTGGAACAGACTAGATCGGAAACGGAGGCAATATCGACGGATCTGGAACAAATGAGATCTGAACGGCGGATATTTCGAGAGACTTGGAACAGATGAAATACGATACGGTGAAACAGAAACAAGATATTTCGACGGATTTGGAACTTATTCAATCTGAGATGGAGGAGCAAAAAAGACAGCTCTGGACGGATTTGCAACAGATGCGATTGGAAATGCGAGAGCAGACACGAAGGTTTGGGACAATGTTATTGGAATTTGGAAATCAGATGATTGCTGATAAATAGATTTAAAGAAAATTAAGTCAAGTTGTTTTGTTGACAATTAAAATTTTTTATATATAAAAAAAGAATTATGATTTGTCGATATTTTTTCTTTCGTTTCCTTTGTTTCGATACGACGGTGTTGATGATGATTGATGCTGTTAAAATACGAGCGATTTACGGAAAGGAAGATGTAAAAATTAAAACCTAATGGAGTGTTTTTAGATAACAACATGCTTGTCCAATTAGCTAAAGACATGCAGGGGGTGGAGAACACTCACACACACAAACGGAAAACTTTAGGTAAAAAACAAAAACAATATATAGAGGGTGGCAGACACGTTTTATCGAACATCGGAACATAGCTACAACTTCTTTCGTCCGAACGTATTCCGATTTTCCAGAAAAACCCGTCTGCCACTCTATATGGAGTGTCCATGACGTCATTCATCTGTAACTCCTCTCTACATAGCTTAACGTCATCGGGTGCGACCAACACAACAATATAAACTGACCCGCACACGACGATTAAAACAGTCTTTCCGAAGAGCACACACGCACACATACGCACACAGAATATAATTAAAAATATGGAAGAGGTAAAATATAGAATTTTGTCGTATCTACCAATCCGAAAGCTGTTGGAGTTGATCCTAACCGAATACCAACTATGGTTAGTATATGGAGAGATTCATCCCGAAGTCAAGTGGGACTCGAAAGTGAGTTATATCAACTTTTTTAAGTTTGAAGATTTGTAGGATTATAAGTTTAAAAAGACGTTGCAGCCGAGACTCGAGATTACGTATTCGAAGCTGTCGAGGATATGCGAAAACAGATTTTCAATATCATGAAGGACAATACCATAGAATGCAAGGATGCCATCGTAAGATCAGATTGGGATGATACAAGGTGCCTTATAAACGATGTCATCATAGGTGAAAGATTGTGTTGGCGAGCCCGTAAAATGGTTGAGAACGTTGAGGATGAATATTATCTACTATTGAGACCATCACCCAACCTAAAGACAAAGCTGCTGAAATTTATTAAAAACGTTACAAAACTTGCGTTGTAAAACGGAGAGCGATTTATACGAGATTCTACGAAACAACTTCCATGAAATTTATTTTAATTCTGTCGTATATAAACATGGATATTCAAAGGGAAATTGACGAATTTAGGTAGGAATTTCATTGAACTTTATGCAAAAGTTGCGGGTAAAGTTATTTCCATGGACAGTAAAATCAACGATAGGCTCTCCAAAATCCTACGTCATCGGTAACTTCTCTCTACACAGCTTAATGTCATAGAGTGCTTCCAACACGAACAATATAAACTGACACGCACGCGAAGATTAACATGTTTTTAGAAGAGCACTCACGCACACACACGCACGCACACCAATGATGTCGGGAGAGCTCTTGTCAAAGATCTACGAGAAGATTTCTCCATGGACATTAGGCGAGCGAAAGAGAATCGATCGCCTTACAACAGCTGCCGTAATTTCCAGAGAGATCGCCAGACACCGAATTATCTCTCTCTGGATACGCCGAAACGATGCGAGAGATCGCAGAAAAGATGGACGTTCGGCTAGGACTCGAATTGAATGACGCCGTAGCGGTCATCGACTTTGAAGAAGACGGGTTCCCGGGTCTGTTTTCGTGCCTCAACGGCATGCTCGAATTCGGAGAAATCAACTGGGGTCGAATCGTCATTGTGTACTTGTTCGGTAGGAAATTGGCAAAGAGATGGGCGGAGAAAGGTCTCAGGGACTACAAAGATACCGTAGCCGAGTACGTCAGCGAATACGTCGCCTCGGAATTATCCGGTTGGATCTCCGAACGTGGAGGATGGGTAAGTGTGATTCAGAGGGCGGCAAACACGTTTTAGAGAACGTCAGTTTATTTACGTTTTCACCGATCGTATCCAGATGTACGTACGAAAAATTAAAATAATTTAATAATCATCATTTTTCTCTCCACTTCAGGATGACTTCGTGGAAATCTTCGGCCACAGACGTCAAAAGTCGCTCTTCGACCTCACCGTTCCGATCCTGCTGGACATCATGTTGGCGACTCCGTTCGTGCTGTCTAACTGCAGATGATTCTAATCTCGTTTTGATATCGAATAAAAAGCCGTCGTTTATAACTGTACAAATGTTTATTAAAATCTGGTTCGCTATTGAATATTAAATTCTAGTCGACATACCAAACAATGCGTATTTTGTTTAAATCACTGCTTTGTGTGTGTGTGTGTGTGTGTGTGTGTGTGTTGTGCGTGAGTGTGTGTGAAAGGAAAAAAATCAGATAATTTTTATTCGTACGATTATTTCCCCTCCTTTCTTTAAATCATGTCGAATTTCAATACTAAATATCCTGAACGTTATGACATTATCGTTGAAACCTATAACGTATGTTATATTTAGTTTGTTCCTTAGCAGAACGACAAGTGCTCTATCGATTATAATTCACACGAGTTAAAAGTGACTAGAGTAACTTTTCGTTTATGTAAGGATGTGTAAAGAGAGAACTAGACTATCCCCGTCACAACAGCATCACGTTTGTTATAGTCGATCGGAAACGGTAAATAAGTAAAGAGACAAAAAATATACGTTTCTTTTCTTTTTTTTAATCAAAAACAACTATAACTACAATCGTAAGTGTTTAAAAATGACTAAGTTCATGTTCTATTGAACAGAGTATCTCTAGTTACTTTTGTTTTCTAAAGCATTTCTATAGGCTGATTCTATATGATTTCCTAAACCCTGTTTCATAGAGCTTTAATAGATTTTCTACAAGATCTCTAAAGATGTTTCCATCTAGTTTAAATAGCAATCCTGAAGAACTCCTATATAATTCTATAGAGCGTTGATAGAGACTTTAAAGAAACTGTATAGAAAAAAAAATTCTAAGAAAAGTCTATATAATTTATTTAGGGTATTTGTATAGAAAAACAAGATTTTATAGAGTTCTTTAGAAACATTTCTATTTTCTATAGAGCTACAAAAACTTTTATATAAAGCAACAAAAATTACTATAGAACTCTCCATAACTCTGTTTTATAGAATTTATATAAACTTTTGTTCGACTTCTATATAATTCACATAAAATTCTATAGAATATTAAAAGAATTATATAAAAAAGCTTATGGAAAATGATTATTACGAAAAAATTTCACAGAAAGTTGATAGAATTTTCATAGAAAAAGTAACAAGTTTCTATAAAATGTCTAATAAATTTCTGAATAAATTCTATTAAAAATTCTATATGATTATCAGTCATTTTAATAAATTTCAATAGAATTTGATGAGAATGCTATAGAAATTTATAGAATATTTTTAGACATTCTATAGAAAATATCTACAGAAAGTTAATAGCATAAATATGGGAAAAGAAAGTAGATTCTATAGAATACAGAAATTTCTTCTTTAAAATTTATATAGACTTATCGCTAATAAAAATTGGCTTCTATAGAATTCGTATAGAAAGCTTATAAACTTTTTGTAGAAAAGATGTACAGGAAATTTACGTTCTAAAGCAACTTTTTAGAAAGTTTTTTTTTCTCTTTCGTAGGAGTTTAACCCACTTTTATTTCTTTCTCTTTTTGTTACTTTTCTTTTTTTTTCTGCTTCTAATACATATTTAAAAGAAAATGAATATACAAAATAAAAACAATTGCACTTAGGAGGGGTCAGTCCACAATGGCTGACTATCTTTCTTTTTTTTTTTAACATCCTTCTACTTGTAATAATTTCTAAATATTTTTTACCAAGATGTAATTAACATTATTAAACATCGTACATTAAAGAATTACTTCAAGTCATTTTCATTAAAAAAAAAAAAAAAAAAAAAAAAAACCCAACATATTTATATACATATACACTGCACATATACATAATATTATTTTCTTTTTAAATCCACCCTTTACCTTTCATGGGAATTTCATTCTCCTTTATTTCTTTTTCTTTTTGTTATTTTTTTTCACATACATATACATTTCACACTCATGATATATATCTATATCCGGTATACATCCATGCACATACATACATATGCACACATACACATACGCACACACATACACGC